>NW_015505201.1:975077-980975 GCF_001515645.1 Sinocyclocheilus grahami | reverse complement strand
ATCCGCTCAAACTGTCAGTCAAACCTCATAACTCCACCCCCTGTCTTGATTGACTGAGTGCAGTGAACTGAAGTTCCACAGCAGAGCAGCTGAACGTCTTGCAAGGGTAAATAAATATCTTCTTGTTTGTATAAGTACAGCTTTGTCTTTATGCAAGAAACACTAGTATGTCTACTGTATAAAGGCTCATGTTTTTTGCATTTGAGGTCTGAGACCGGACCTGCGGAGAGAGGGCATTTGCCATCTAAATTAGTCATAGCCAATAGCCTGTGCATACAGTAGCATTTCATCTTTTATAAAATGACATTTTGGCCAAACGTATTTTACAACAGGAAAAACTGAGTGCCCATATAGCTACAACAAACTTTGTAACCTGTTGATCAAAACGTAATGTGATGCTGCCGTTTTAATGATGGACAAATTGCACATTTGCACACACATTCGCTGGTCAAAAACCCGGCCATAACTGCATTTGAGTTTGACACAAAGCGACTGAGTGTTCCTCGTCAGCTAGGTAAAATATATTTCTAAGAAAATTCTTCTTTGATTTATGATGGCTATCTGCTGATACACTTAATTTATTAACATTTAACCATATTATATATGGTCACACTCACACTCACAGCATGGTTAATGTTTACGATGTTAATATGCATGTATTTGCTAGCTAGCTAATTTTTGAATGTAGTATTCTATATTCTCCGCTTATCATTAAGATGTGACCAGTAAAAAAATGCGCCCTTTTTCAGTTTCAGCACATGCCCCTCAAAAGGTCTGTGCATGGCCCTGCCTCAGTGGGTTCAGTTTCCAACCCCATGGAATCTCACCATCTCAGAAACTCTTCCACATGTTTCGCCATTAGTGTCCCAACGGGGAGTCCTCTCTTACTCCAATGAGCTGTGATATCCTCAATACAAACACATTCGTGTGAGCTGTCTAAAGCTAAACTGTGGCACAAAATCAGATTTAATCACTGCTTTTTTCCATAATTGCTTTTGCATAGTCCATCCGAGCACATACGTGAAGCATAATTGCTCGTTTGAACGTTTGTTTATATGCACGCTCAATATGCGCCTGTCATTGTTTGTCAGCGATGTGCATTTATGCAGCTTTCTATGTTGACCACTGTTGATGTTTCTGCTGATGCAGCAGAGCTGCAGGGAAGTTTAGCACCATGAATCAGAGTTGGGTAGAAGCCCACTGTGAAAATGTCTCATCAATTTATTTCACAGCTCCCTGTAAAAAGCATGACATCACAACCCGTTATTTTTATCCCTGCGTTCAGCTCACGCAGTAAATCTCTTTTTGGGCAAAAGAACACACTTTCTTAAAATCTTTCCTATTTTTAGACTATTTGCCCTAAAATATTCCCTCTTCAGTGAGAACAGCTTCTTGCAGCTTATTCTGCTGTAATAGGTTTTCACAGCTTCACGACATTTTTTTATATTACCCACGATTCCATTTGTGCGTGTTCTTTGTTAGTTAATTCCCTAAACAAGCATCTCTAGAGACAGCTGGTGCAATTTGCGGAGGTGACTGTCTCATCGTCCTTCATATAAAGGTAATTGTGAGGATCTGTTCAATAAAATGTCACTTTTTTATGGACAGAGAGGGCCCTGCAGATCAAAAGTTTGACTGTTATTGACAGCTAGTCCATTTTTGGCCCTTGATATGGGAGCCACAGAGGAACGCATGAGGGATAGTGAAATTCTCTTTTGTCAGCATATTGATCAGTCCATCTCTAGCTCTCTCTATCACGCTCTCTCTCTTTTAATGTAATTCAGAGAACAAAAATATATTATCATTTCAGAGGGAAAAGTAAATATATCTTTGTTTAGACAAAAAAAATGTCTGACTGAGCCCCGCGCAGCGTGAGGTGACAAAATGAAGATTAAAAAACTCTCGCTCTGGCAACAAAGGAATTTTTATCACTCATTATTATTTTGGGCCTTTGCCCCAAAATGCATCTCTGTCACATATCAAAGATTATATAGAGTTCAAACAATAACAGTCTATCAAAGCAAATATTGGAAGAAATATAAATGGAAATTCTTTGTATTTTTGTGGGTGTGTGAAAAATACCTTTTGATCTTGTATTTCATTAAAAAATAAGTATTTCAGTAAAAAACTAATTAATAGTTTTTTTCTATAAATCCTTATGATGATTATATTTTATTATATAAATAATATTTTGACCAAAAACATGTGACACTTCAGGTCAAATTAGTTCATGCTAAGTAACTAATGCATAAAGTTATAATATAATTAAAAAAATGTGTGAAAAATACCTTTTGATCTTGTATTTCATTAAAAAATAAGTGTTTCAGTAAAAAACAAATTAATAGTTTTTTTTCTATAAATCCTTATGATGATTATATTTTGTTATATAAATAATATTTTGACCAAAAACATGTGACACTTCAGGTCAAATTAGTTCATGCTAAGTAACTAATGCATAAAGTTATAATATAATAAAAAAAATACAAAGCTATATTCATTACAATACATTCATTTATTATTTATTGTTAATGTTACAACTATTTATTATTAGTTCATATTAGCGCAGATCCATTAAAAAACATTTTTACAACTTTTGATTTTAATAATTTAATCATAAATGTTGAAATCAAAAGTTTGAAATTAAAGTTTAAAATGTTGAAATTAAAGTTTTTAAGTGTGTTTTTTTTTTTGTTAATGTTAACTAATGCAGTTACCCAGCTTACCAAAATGTTCTAAGGACGTTTTGCAAATTTTCCCACTGAGTTATGAAAAAATTATTTGTTAAACGATCTCTGAACATTAAAAATGTAATTTTTTAAAAGATGTTTTTAGAAACGTTTTCTTATAAGGGAGCATTCGATTTTTATCATTTTGCATTTTGCAAACATTATGGGAATGTTACTTTTGAATGTTCTCTGAACATTCTGAAACAAATAGACTGATGACAGACAAATGTCCAACTAAAACGTTTTAGAAAAACATTTTGTACGTAATGTAATTTTTGCGCCAACATTTTTAGAACATTATTAAAGACCAGAACATTATATAGTGTAATTATAGGAAGGTTTGTTCATAACTTTGAGAGAACCTTGCCAGAACATTAGATAAAGATCTGAGAGCATTCTCTGTTAGCTGGGTAACTAATGTTAACAAATGGAGCTTTTTTGTAAAGAGAAAGGGAATCCCAGAATGCACTGTGACAATGTCTGTGGAAAAAAAAATAATCAGAAATGTTGCTTATAAATATGGTTATAATTGATACACATTAAAATCTGCTAATAAAAATTAGTGATTATGTATTGATCATGATTAAAAGCTGACTATTTTACCAAAAATGTGTGTGTGGCATGTATTAAATCAGTTGTGAATCAAACCTGTTGTGCTATTTGTATGAGTGTGGATGCATGTGTAGTGCGGTCCACTTAGAAGCAGCTGCCTATAGGTAGTGAGGTAGATCACTATACAGTAGGTTTTAGAACATAGCTAGTGTCTGTTCAATGTACAAGACTGAATGGAGTTGAGTTGTTTGACTTCACCACATCAAGAGGTATCAGTGTGTCTGTCCAGCTGTCTCTATCAGTCTTTATGTCCTTTATTGAACCGATCCGAACTGTGAGAAGTGTTCAGCTTCACTCTTTCCTCAGAAATGGGAATGAACGCTTGATATGTGAGAAGACTTTCTATTGCCGTGCCCCCAGAAATCTCCAAATCGTGTCTGCTCTTTTACAGCGCACTATCTTTCTGAACACCTGGCAGAGTGATTTGCTCTCTTCCACTGCCTGTGAATCTCTGCTGTTTTCTGAATCTCTTGCATGTTGAGCTGTAGATCAGCAGAGAACACAAACCACAGCTGAGATTGAAAAATACTTGAGTTTCAGTCCTGGATGCAGAAGGTTCGTTTTTACACTGCCTTTCGAACGTTCTGTGAGGGGAAAAAGATACTTTTGTTCACTAAGGATGAATTAAATTAATACAAATTACAGTCAAGACTACTTCTAAGTTCCAAAGCATTGATTGTTCATCAAATCTTCAACCTAGTAGTCAGTTTATTTAGCTATTCAGGTGAAGTTTCATCTCATGCTTTCTCTTTGTTTCCCATCGTGTGATTTGACATGTAGGACATTTCTCACAGACCTTACCTTACGATCAAACTGTTCCCACAACAGCTCAACACGTCAAAGATTTATCTATCTGTAATACTCACCCTAAATGTTTGAAGTCCAGTCTTTCTTCCTTTGCCCATTCTACCCTTTTCTTCTTATTTGCCTGTGACAGATGTAACTTTTTGTTTGAAACTCTGTCTAAAAGGCCCACATCCCTGAGTATTCTCTTCACTGTTGCAGATGTAGCTTCTGTTTACTGTAATGCCAGCTGAGTACCAGTGAAGAGATTGTGATTTACTTGCACACTTTTAATTGTGCATCTGAGCCCCATCTCTCTGTCCTCTCCAATTTCCTCTTTTTGTTTTAAGACAGTGTTGCATTGAAAGGCCTTCAATATCTCTCAAAAGAACAAGAGCTTATTTGTGTGTTTGGCCACTTTATAACTTTACTTAAAAGAATACTGTAGTTCACCTAAAAATTAAAAATTGCTGTAATTGTACTCACCCTCAGGCCATCCAAGATGTAGAAGAGTTTGTTTCTTCGTCAGAACAGATTTGGAGAAATTCAGCATTACATCACTTGCTCACCAATGGATCCTGTGCAGTGAATGGGTGCCGTCATAATGAGAGTCCAAACAGCTGATAAAAACATCACAATAATCCACAAGTAATCCACACAACTCCAGTCCTTGTGAAACAAAAGGCTGCGTGTTTGTAAGAAACAAATCCATCATTACCCATAGGAAAGGAAAATCAAAAGTGAGATCTCTTTAACATCTCAAATATTTCTCCTAGACATAAATGAGGATACTTTAAGATTGAATTGAGACTTTTGCTGGAGTCTCCTCCTTCTCAAACTTGTCTCCTGAGATAAAAACTCTAACACTCTCACAATGGTCTCCTTTAAAGCTTTAAAAGAGATCTCAGCAACATCACACACTGTGCTCAAATATTTCTCCTTGTCTAAAGACTCTGATGGTCTCATATTTGTCTCCTTTAAAGTTTTAGAAGAGATCTCAACAACATCACACACTGTGCTCAGATATTTATCCTAGTCTAAAGACTCTGATGGTCTCATATTTGTCTCCTCCATTGTTTCAAACAAGATCTCAACAGCGTCACACACTGTGCTCAGATTTTTCTCCTTAGCTACAGACACTGGATGTCTCACATTTGTCTCCTTTAAAGCTTTAGAAGAGATCTCAACAAAATCACACACTGTGCTCAGATATTTCTCCTTAGCTACAGACACCGGTGGTCTCACATTTGTCTTCTTTAAAGCTTTAGAAGAGATCTCAACAACATAAAACACTGTGCTCAGATTTGTATCATTAGCTAGAGACTCTGGCTCTCTCACATTTGTCTCCTCTTAAGTTTAGAAGAGAACGTACATACATACAAAAATACAAATATGAAAAACTTTCGAGGATTTACGATGCTGATGACCGTTAAACGCGTCATCACAGTCTTGTGAAAAAGGTCCATTGAGTTATATCCAACAGCATTAAGACACAGTTCAAAAGTAGAAAACGGCCTTATTGAACATGCTAATTGATTCTCTGCCAGTAGGAGGCGCTTTTGGAACAGTTTCCCTCCTAACAGCTGTACACAAAAGCTGCGCAGCTCTCATAAACGCTACTTTATCAGGCAGTATTCAGGCATTATAATTTAGATGAGATGAAAATGACATTGAACGTTTGAGAAACGTCCCCTTTTTGGTCCACAGAGACCTATACTTGGATTTGTCAAGTTTTCTGACTTGGTATTTTGTTTTCAGATTTGTCGTTGTGTTTTTT
>NW_015505201.1:961999-974686 GCF_001515645.1 Sinocyclocheilus grahami | reverse complement strand
TTAAAACTGTAGTTTCCCAAAGGCTGACCCAGAAATATGGTTTGAAACAGCCGTTGGTTTGCTACGTCACAAACCAATAACCAATCACTTCAAGGGATCGATTCACTAGCATGCAAAATATACCAATACCAGCACAAAACCAAAAATAAATCAGAGCAAAAAACCCATGAAGCTGTGGTTTAATGTGAATTTAGAACCGCTAACTTGCATTATAACCCGTGGCAACAGTTTAAAAGTAGCCCGGAGTCAAAACATAGTTTTATCAGTCATTATCCGTGTATGCCATTGTTTTGCGGTTACTACAGGAGGCGCTGGCTGGTGTGACTGAGTGGAGGCGGGACTAATTTGCATATTCATAGATCCGCGTATAGTAAATGAGGCAAGGGTGTAGAGTTACATTCAAGCTACTTTAAGGCATGAGAAAATTATTTTCACAAGAAAAAACATTCAAATATGTAATTTTGATGATCAAAGATAAGTTTTAAGGGATCAAATATTTGACTACAGGGGGACTTTAAGTAATGGAGTTGTGTACTTTGTCCGCCTCTGGTATTTGCAATATTAGTAAAAGGTTAACATTTCTCCTAAAATAAAACTGAAGACATCTTGAGACAAAGCTGATATCTCAATGAGACATATAAGAGAATCACCCCTTATTATCCTAGTCTGTTAGAGCCATAGCCTTGTGGACAGCACATCGACGTGAAGGCACAACTGCACCTCAGACAACATGGGTTTGAATCCTAGCTAAACGTACTTTCCTGCTTCTGTTCAGTTCTCACCTGTCCAATTATTTCCTGTCTCTAATACTACTGTCTGGACCATTAAAGGTGAAGAACCCCATTGCATTAAAAAAAAGCAACAGCAACCTCTGAGCAGTAAAATATTTTTGTAATGGATTCTTGCAAGAGATTACAGCAAGACAATAAAGAGATCTATGTTTCTCACACGTTTCTCTCTCATTGTCATTTTGGATTCTTTTCTTTCGGAACTTTCTCATGTCTCAGATGTGTCTACTCCTAAGGAATTTTAGGAGAAACATCTGAAATGCTGTTGGTACTAAAATTAGAGATATATGAGAATCTCAAGTGTCCTGAGCTTAGGAAAAGCAACCACTGAGCAATACATTTTTCCTATGGTTAAGTATTTTAATGTGATGTTTTTAATCAGCTGTATGAACTCTCATTTTGACACCACCCATTCACTGCAGAGGATCCCCTGGTGAGCAAGTGATGTAACGCTAAATGTAGATTCAATGTAAATGTAGAATGTAGATTCTCCAAATCTGTTCAAATGAAAAAAAAAACTCATCTAAAATTTTCATTTTTGGGTTAACTATTCCTTTAACATTAGCCCATATTAATAATTGCTGTCTATATATATATATTGTATAAATATATTGTATTTCCCGTTTAATGCTACACTGGTGAAAAGTAACAGTTTCTTTTAAAAACATACAAATGTATTGGTGATAAACCTTTGAACGATAGTATATAGAAGTGTTTTTGCTGTCAGTGGAAGGCTGAATTTGGACAGCTTTGGAGTGAAGTACCACAAGGATTTGTTGCAGGGCCCCTGTTGCTTTCTCTCTGTCCATGCCCCGAGGACATGTTGAGTTCGATGCTGGTTCTGCAGTGCTATTGTGCTTTTATTCTGCAGTTTATGACAACACAATGAATTGTGCAGTTCTTTTTAGGAGTACAAAGCACATGCGCACACGCTAATATGTTAATGGAAGACCCCAAGCAGGATAGTGTGTCAGCATCAAACTGATACTGACGTAGAGATTGTGTCATATTGTGTGTGTGTCTCCACAGCATGCATGACAAGAGGCTAGCTAAAGCATCTCTGAGTCATAACTCCAGCCGATGGGATATGCAGCTTAAAATTAAGAACACAATCACATCTCTATATCATCTCTGCTTGAGGCATAAGGCATAAAATAAGCCCTTGGGGTGTCTTACGAAGAGCCTTGTGTGATTCTACAAAGTGTCAGAGCGTAACAAGAGACTATTTTCTAAGTTTCTGATCATTTTCAGACTGCACAGAAAGTGAAACAATGTAAAAATAAAAAGAGAAAAACCAAAAAGCCAAAAAATGAAAACATATCAATTTAAATGATTTAATATTTTATCTTTTTTATTGGAGTGTAATTTTAATTGCATTTATATATAAAATAAAAAATGATTTGTACATGATCTGGACCCTGTGGTTGCAAAAATTTAATTGTTCGGGTTTCATTGATGGTTTTGATTTTCGTAGGCCTTAAGTTGCTTTAGTGGTAGTTTGAGAAGCTTCTGTGCTTCCCCAACCTTGAAAGGCACCAGCCACCATGTACCCCCTTAGAGAACGAAGATTTACCCTTTCCCTCAAAAACGTATGTTCTTCATTTTCTTTTTGAATGAGGCAGCAAAATCTATGGTCATTCCCCTGACTGACAGCTGTAAAGCTGACGTATCATTAGTCAGAACAGCTGCCTGGTCTGATCCAGGCGCCAGTCCCCAAACACTTTTGTTCAGCATAATCTCACCGCTGTTTGATTAAGCTGTCGGATGCACACAGAGGTTGCTTGCGCTTTAAGACGAAGCTGGGAGACAAATGTTAAGATGGAGAAACATCTGTTGGTTGTGGTCGAGGGATACGAGGAGAGTCTTTGCTGATGGTGATGCGTAAATTCCCAGCTGCTTGCACGACTCCCTTTTGCCACCTGTGCAGTTTTAATGCATAATTTACTGCTAAAGTGTCTGTCCCCGTCTGAATTATGGGTCCAATTTGTATGCTTCTTAAGTTGCTTTTGAAAATGAACCATGTTCAAGCCCTCTGGCTCAGAATGGGCGGCCCACCTTGCGAAGTGCTGGGATGCATTAGCGAAGCTCTCTAAAAATGCTCTCATTCGCTGTCTGCAAATTGTGCATATTAAACAAGGGAAACTTGTTTACTTGAATCATTGCACATTTAATATTTTTGGATTTAAAAGTTGACTAAACTATTAACTATTCATCAAAAAGAATTTAGATTGCTGCAAATCAGAGGAATAAGATCAATTAAACAATTCAGTTCTGATGTCTTCAATGGCGTCAATCAAAACAAGGCATCTATTCTTTGGGCGTGTGGGAATGCTCAGTGCTTGCGTTTGCAATTCTGAAACCTATCAGATCTACTGAGGAAGGAGATCATGTCGTGCTGTGGCATTAATCATTGGTGTTCAATTGCTCCGTCGATTTTGGCAGTCCAAATGAGACACATTCAGGCTTAAACCCTGTCTATCATTGCCACCAATGCATCACTCAGTAGTCGGGTGACCATACATCCACTTTTTTTTTTTTTAATCATGACCTGGCCAGGATTTCTATATGTATTCATATTTTTGGGTTTTGGCTTTGTTTTCCTATTGATATGCTCTCTACAGTCCTCATATATTATGTTTTTGCAGTGCTTTGGCCATTTTCTGTAGATCCCGCATCCTTGCATACCATGATTAGTTGATTATGTACATTGTCTACATGCTATTGGTCATTACCTTCAGCAGTTATGAAAACAAGAGTAAAACAAAGCCATAACCCAGACATTTTAGGCAATTTTGAAATCCCAGCCAGGACATTTCTGAGAAAGAGAGGACATATGGTCACCGTACTAGGGTGGCCATTTCTATAGCACCAAAAAGAAGGACACTTTGGAGGATTCAGTGAAACAGAAAAATAATACTAAACCTTAATACTTGCTGATTTTGGAGTCATGTACTAGTATAATACTCTTACTATTTCTGCCATAAAAAGATTTTAAAAATAGTAAAAGCAGTATACTAGTATGCAGTTTTGAATTTATTGAATCATTGACTCACTCGATTCATCCAAAAATGTTGAATCATTCAGGAACGAAACACCGCTCTGTTGATAAGAGATGCAATGGTTTATTGACAATATTGCGTCTAAAATGTACTTCACTTAATAAAACATGAACATATATTTTATTATTATTATTGTTATTTATTATATACCATTGTATGAAGTAGGGCTGTCACGATATGAGATTTTTCACTGCACGATTATCATGGCCAAATAAATTCACGATAACAATATATCACGATAGAAACAAAATAAATAATGCTATCAGTCAAATTCAAATTCACTTTTTCACTATTTTTTATTTGATTTTAATTTTAATTTTATTTCTCTCTCTCTCTCTCTCTCTCTCTCTCTCTCTATCTTAGCTATTGAATTACACTATTGCATACAAAAGGAAAAATTACACTTAATAGCAATCAGATACTGATAAACAACTCAAAGATTATCAAGGCATAAGTATTTTTACATTTCTATATAGAGAAGAACAGAACAGAATGTTTACAAAAGCAGACAGTTATTCTTAAATTTTCTCTCTAAGGACTTAAAGCCTCCAAGGCTCTGAAAGCCCTAAATATTTACTTTTGATTTTAACTCATGCAAGTAAACATTTTGCTGTACAAGCCAAATATAGACACTCTGGGTTCAGAGATAAGTAGCCAGCTTTGCAAATACAACAACATGACAACTCGGTTCCTCTAATGTCCTTATTTTTACTAGTCCTTAGTCCTTTTTGTCCATGTTATGTCTTATCTAATAATTGTGTCTTTTTTCAGTGTCTTTGAGGGTTGTAAATCATGTTTGCATCATACTGTATAGCCACATAACACCATTCTGTTTCATTGTGAAGATCAGTTTGGGGATTAGTTGTTTCATAGAAAAGTCATTAGGTCTGTAATCAGACATTCAATAGCTCAAATGTGTGATTTCTCAAGCAGAGGTTTTGTCTTAAATTATAAATAATGTTTGTGAATTTTACTAGCTATTATGAAAGGATTGTGAATAATGATAATAAGGATAATGAAAGCATGCAGGTTTTTTCATATGCTGTATGTTCGGCTTTTTTTTATTGGCCATATTTATTGGTCAAATCAATGCTTTGATATATTTTTTATATTTTTTACTAATTGCTTTGTGTTTCAATTATTTAACAAATTCAATTTTAATGAAAAAACTATTAAATCACCTATAATATGATATTTAGTAGCAGGTTCCGATTGTGACAACTTACCCAAATATAGTGTGACAACATGTACAATTATTAGATAAGCATGTGGTAAGCGTGTTTTTAAAGTTCTTCAGGTTATATATATATATATATATATATATATATAGTATTACCTTTTAGAATAACTGTTTTCTATTTTAATATATTTAAATTTTTTATTTATTTCATTGATGGCAATGCTGAATTTTCTACAGCCATTACTCCAGTCTTCAGTGTCACATGATCCTTCAGAAATTATTCTAATATGCTGATTTGTGACATTTGAAAACAGTTGTGCTGCTTAATACTTTTGTAGAATGTAGAGTGTTTTTTTTCAGTATTTATTGATGAACAAAAAGTTTAGTAGAGCAGTATAAATGTTGTTACTCCCATTTTAATGCATCCTTGCTGAATAAAAGTATTGATTTCTTAGTAATAATAATAAAAAAGAACTGTTCCTAAACTTTTGAATGGCTGTGAATTTTTTTATCTTAAGGGGGTCGTATGATGCGATTTCAATATTTCCTTTCTCTTTGCAGTGCTACAAGCTCTTGGTGCATAAAGAAGATCTGTAAAGTTGCAAAGACTAAAGTCTCAAATCCAAAGAGATATTCTTTATAAAAGTTAAGAGTCAACCACGCCTACCTAAAACGGCTCGTTCTAACACGCCCCCACATGTCTACATCACTATGTGGAAATATTAGCATAATGCCGCCCAAATGTGCATGCAAAGAAAGAAGGCGTTGTTTCAGGAACAGCAGTAGTGTTGATGCAGCCATGTCAGGGAGACGCTGTGTGTTTCAGTGCGAAAGCAAAAGCACTTTATTTGGTCTTCTGGAAGTAGATGCAATTAGGAATCATTGGTTAAGATTTATTTACAACAGAACAGCACAACCTAGATGTTCGAATTTGTGCAACGCATTTTATGGACGACAGTTTTTTTTTAACCTAGAAGAGTACAAGGCTGGCTGTGCACAAAGGCTATTTCTAAAAAAAAAAAAAAAAAAGGGTAAATTCCGACTTTGCTATGACAATCTGGCGCTTCTGAATCAGCGACTGTAAGTATGTTTTGTTACTAGTTTAAGTATTTGCTATTGACTGTTCAAATGCGGAGTTTTGCACTGCGCAGCGCAGAGTAACACGTCGTGTGTGTGTATGAGGGGAACAGGGTCACATCACAGGAGAGTGAACTGCCTGTCAGAAATCATAGCACGTCAGCTGTCTTAACCGTGGCTTGTGTACTGCATCATCACTGTGTCTGTCACGCGACTCTGATGGTAAAACTAACGACATGATTAACTGTCTTGATATTTACTTTGAAAGCTGAAGCTCGCGATTATGGTAAGGGGCGTTACATTTCCGACGTGTGCTTGTGGTGTTCCGCCAATCACAATACACTGGGTCAGCTGGCCAATCAGAGCATACTGCGCTTGTCAAAGGAGGGGGCTTTGTTGAAAACAACGTGTTTGAGAGAGGCGGGGCATAGAGGACCTACAATAATGTGCAGTATTTGAAAAATAATGTGTTTTTTGAACATTAAAGCATGTCAACATATTCTGTTACACCAAATACACAAAATAATGATCTTTAAAATAGCATCATATGACCCCTTTAAGCAATTACAGTTTAAAGACTTTAAACTATGTGCATATACAGTGTAGAGACTTGAAAACAAACCTACCCTGAGAAATATTCACTGGGGTAAAAAGTTTCCACTAAATCCATTTAAATGTTTGTTTGAAAAGTTGCATTGTTTGTGTGAAGGAGAGTTTTAGATGTTCCGAACATCAGAGACGCTCACAGTGATGTTGATGTATTAGCAGAGAGGGGAGTGGAGATGTATTGCTGTTTTGGACCGGCACGTCTTTGCAGGGGTGTGTTAATAGCCAAAGGCTGGCCTCGTTCAGCTTTCGGGCATGTTTCGTTTGTTTAGTGTGGACAGCGAAGTGCTTTGAATTCAATTTAGAGGAAACTATAAAAGAGAAAGTTGTGATTGGAGTCATGGGGTACAATGTGTCAAATTCCTGAAATGAGAGTGAGGGAAAAAAAAGCGATTAGCTTCCCTCATCTTCATTCTCCACCAATAGGAGAAGAGAAACTCAATGACCAAGTCACCCGTGTAATGAGGTCCTTTAGCCAAATTAATGGCCCTCTGTGAAAGGGTGTTTGTGTGTGCGCTGTGATTCATTGTTCTTCAGAGATGCTAAACACACATAGGTGGATAAAAAGAGTGTCTTGTTATCTCTCAGACAACCATTACAGACACAACTTAACATCTCAAACAGATATTATAATCCACTTTACACAAGTGCAGATCCCTCTCTGCAAGCAGATACTTGTGAACAACCGTGCATCTTGATTACACAATTCAATATTTTTTAAATAATAATAATTGTAAATATATTATTAATAATAATAATTATTATTATTATTTTTATCAGCATTATTAATATTATATTAATTATATTATTATTTATTTATTATTATTATTATTATTATTAATTAAATACAGTTTTAAGTTATGGTGGCAGTAAAAGTATTAAGTATTATTATTATTTTAGAAAAATATCACAATAATAATAATATTAAAAAAATAATAGCCACATATATAAACACGTACATTTAAAGTATTATTATAATTTTTCTCTTTATTGATCACCACACATTTTGGTTGTATAGAAGATCATAATGACATTTTAATAGTCTGCAAGTCAGTAGCACACATGCTTTGACTGAATCTCCAGTTGACTGTCACACTCCTAATAACTGGACGATAATGTTAACTAGAATAATGTGTTTTACGGATTGGTTGATTCTCTAATAAAACCAATTCATATTTCCATGTATAAGGGTCACTAACATTTAATGTGCAACAAACATTTTAATGGGAGGTCATTTAGAATCTGAGTTGAATCAGTCAATTCACTTCTATGAGAATACTGGAGTGCTAATCTATAGAATAGTAAAATGTCAACAATCTTTCCTCATTGACATTTCAACACTGGCTTTGTTAAACATGGTGTCAGTAAACAAGAGGAGCCAAGCTTAACAACGCTCGGTTATCTACATTCAAATTAAGCTGCTATATTATGCATTACCATATCACTATCCTTTGAATTAGCTGAGCTGCTTTCTGCACTTTTATTCAGAGAGGATATCTAATGAAACTACATTCATTGTAATGGGAAGTCTGAACTGAAATCTTTAAAATAAATGCTGTAGATATATCAACTTTGGAGAGAACATTTAAAGTCAGAATTGTGAGACAAAACGTTTTTTTTTTTATTTAATGGCAGGGAAAAAGAGATTTAAACTCAGAATTCAGAGAAAACAAGTCAGAATAACAAGATATATGAACTCAGAATTTTAAGATTTAAACTTGAAATTGCGAGAAGAAAAGACAACATTCTGAGGGTTATTTTTAACTAAGGATTGAGAGGAATCAAAGTCAGAATTGTAAGTTAAAATGTTGAAAGTACCTATATATATACCTGTATATAAAAGGTACTTTCAACATGTTAACTCACTTTTACACTACAGACGGTGGCTAAATGCCATGGATAGTCCGTATGACATTCATTAGTACACAGTGGCCATTACTGTTCAAAGTTCAGCGAAATGTCACTCGATCTGCTTTTGAGGAGGGATGAGATGAGTTACTAAAGAACAAACACGGCTGCTCACCTGTTCATCTGCTTTTCCTTCCTGTGTTGACAAGGCTGTCAATTCCTTTTGAACTCCTGGGGCCATAAAATTGACTTTCAATCTTGTTTTGTCTTAATATGATAATTAATTAATTTGCATTCATTTCAAACTAATCAAGCTTGTGTGCTTGCAAGCATAACAATCCTATAAAAAGTCGCAGTGTCAGGAGCATAACCACAGGCAGAGGAGGAGCAGATGCTGCTGCGGCTGTAACACTTTTGATGTGTGTGTGTGTGTGTGTGTGTGTGTTGCAATTCCTACCTCCTCATTTAAGAACCAGATTTATCCATGTAAAAAATCCAGTTGCTCAAGTATTCTGTCTGGATCTATCCATCTATGGTTCAAACCATTCATCCATCCATCTGCTGTTCTGTCTATGGTTTATGTGGTTCTATCAATGGTTTTATGTGGTTCTATCATTCTATCTAATATACTATCTATGGTTCTATTTTTTTCTGTTTGTCTATGGTTCTACCTATCATTCTATCTGATTTTCTATCAATGGTTATGCCATTCTATCTTTGGTTTTATCTGTTGTTCTGGGAAGTCATGGCCTAATGGTTAGAGAGTCGGACTCGTAAACCCAAAGGTTGCGGGTTCGAGTCTCATACTGGCAGGGATTGTAGGTGGGGGGAGTGAATGTACAGCGCTCTCTCCCACCTTCAATACCACGACTGAGGTGCCCTTGAGCAAGGCACCGAACCCCCAACTGCTCCCCGGGCGCCGCAGCAAAAAGTGGCTGCCCACTGCTCCGGGTGTGTGTTCTCCGGGTGTGTGTTCACGGTGTGTGTGTGTTCACTGCTGTGTGTGTGCACTTAGGATGGGATAAATGCAGAGCACTATTTCTGAGTATGGGTCACCATACTTGGCCACACGTCACGTCACTTTATTCTTTCATTCTATCATCCTATCATTCTATCTACCAATGGTTCCATCTATGGATCTATCTATCATTCTAATTATTGTTCTGTCTATGCTTTTTTCTATGGTTCCATTATTCTATATGGTTCTGTCTCTTGTTCTTATCTACAGTTCTTTAGCTCTATCCAGCTATATCATGTATATTTCTATGGTTCTAGCTGTCTTTCTTTCTACCCGTCATTCAGTAAGCTCAGGTCATCTAGCATTCTGTCTATACTAAAGTTTTATTTATAATTCGGATAATATTTATGCGCAGTGTTCTAGCTATCAACATTCTATTATCTGGTTCTATCTGACTATCGTTCCATATTTCTCTCTCTCATAAATATTCTTATTTAAGCATGTGTCATGGGATCAGACTTTTCCTGCTCTTTAATTAGTCAGATTTAATTACACAGAGTGTAATTTTTGGGTTGAGTGCGGTTTATATGATTTGGAAATGAATTCTTGGGGCACCGGAGTGCTGTGTATTTAATAGACTCCGTCCAAGGAGACAGAGCGGTAATCTCTTCGGCTGAAACTGTCACAGAAAAGGAAGGACAACAGAGCCCTCAGCTAAGACCTTAATTCCTGACTGTGCCTGGATGATGTCTGCCTACACTCAGAGCTATCGGAACAGATACAAATACAGCAGGAATTTGGGGCGGGAGTCGCTCTCTTTGTTTCTCTCATTGTCTTAGTCACGGTTTAGTTGAGATTTGCGAGTGTCGTTTTCGTTCACCTCTTGCGGTTCAGTTTCTGTGGGCAGGTGGCGACGGCGTCTAGCGCTGGCATATGCATTATTGTTCAGTAATGAATTAGGCACTTTGCACCAGCTACTCTATTTCCACTGTTCCTCCAAACAGCTGCCTCTAAATGGCATTGATCTACTAGCTTGCCCCTAGTTTACTAAATCTAAACAAGGTGCTGCTGGAATGCTGCCCGTTTGAAACTATCATTGACTGTTTCTCTTTGTATCTCTATGTCTATTTCTCGGTTTCTTCCCACTGATTCTCCCTCTTTCCCTCTTTCACAGATTCGCACACACACTAAAGTAAGGGCAAGAAAAATCAGCTCTCTCGTCTCATTTGTGCTGTATTGCTGTTTTGGATTTCAGGCAAAGTCTGTCTTGAAGGCTTGACAGCTCTTTGTTTTGAGTGCTTGGTATGCAGGAGTTATCCTGACACTGTGAAGCACAGTTCTGGGAGACGCAAACCAGCACAACCACATGACTGTGTAGTTTCATCTTTTCAATGTGCTGCAGGGGAAGTGTGTGGGATACAATTGCAGGTGTATCCAGATGTCAGCTGCATAGTTTTCGGTCAGTATGATGACATTCATACAGGTGTAATTAAGAAAAGTCATCTAAACAACATGAAAAGCTACTCATGAGAGTAAACAGGCAAACAGCTCTCATTTTTGTCCAGTATCCTCTCATAACTTTCCCCAGCTGCAGTATCTTCTTCCGAGCTGACTAGGATTTCATGTTTGAGGATTTCTCTGTATACCGCTGTTCCAATTCTAGGATGGCATGATGCGAAGAAGTCAACCTTGGTGTCCTCCATGGGGGTCCAAAATGATTAAGCCTTCTCTCTTCCCTGGGGTTTGCACAAAGACTAGTGGAGGTTCAACAAAAACCGCACACAAACATGACCCGAGCTATTTGAAGCAATTGCACCTGGGTAGCTGATGTATAATGTGTCCGTGGACTTTTTTCTTTTAGGTTAACTCTCATATGAATATACTCTGTATAGGAAGGTATATAGAAAAGAGTGGGGTGAGCTGTGGCACTTTTATTAAGATGTCTTCTATGCAAGAAGAAATAAGATAGACGGTAATTATATTATATTATATTATATTATATTATATTATATTATATTATATTATATTATATTATATTATATTATATTATATTATATTATATTATATTATATTATATTATATTATTGTATTGTATTGTATTGTATTGTATTGTATTATACAACTAAACAAAAAAAAGAAACAATTTTCACTAAGAAATTGCCAGTAAATTTCACTATCAATTACAAAGAAATGAAACGCATTTAATTTACCATTTGGGAAAAATACAGTATTTTATATTTTAAATATACTGTCTATTTATATTAAAAATTGAATTGAAAATTCTACAACAAATATGTTTTTCAAGCAATACATTGGTTTTGACACACAATGCAAAAAATATTGCATATATATTGCACATATTGCATTATATATAAATATAAAAGACAAACACTATATATATATATATATATATATATATATATATTAGGGATGTCAACGATTAATCGATGATCGATTAATGATCGTGTTTTGCGGCTCATGCGCAAAACACGTGCGAGCGGCTGTTACTGACGGTGACGGTATATAAATGCATCATCATTCATTCATAATGTACAAATTAAGCTTTTAATGTCATTTAAACTTTAAAAGTACATTAAAATAGAAACAACACAAAGTTCTTCAACATGGAAAGCAATAGAAATGTAGTAACTAAGTAATTTCCCCAGATAATTGTTTCATATCGGGCTCTGCGCTTTGCAGGGCTGCGGGACACAGGACAGATAGGCTATTCATTCCTACAACTTGTTCATTCGTTCCTACGACTTATTAATTTGTGGCCTCTGTTGAGTTCTTAATTCATTGCCATGAAATCTTTCATTTCCCTTAGATGCGAAAACAGTGATAAAAAGTGAATGACAATAAAATAAACCTGCGAAATTAGAGGGTTAGACGGTGAGGATTTAGGAAAAGAAACAATGCCTAAATATTATTGAATTTGTGGAAATTCGTGACCAACCGGCAAACCAGAACAAAGCCGTGTGAATGTAGGCTATATGGTCTTGAACGGCATCCAAAAGCATAGTCGCGATGTAAGATTTTCCAGTTAACCAATTATTCCTCTAATAAACAAAGCTTTTATACTACACTTGTCCTAATCAGAGCTTATAATTTGTAAATAAATAATTACTGGATTCAAAACAGCAATTAAAAGGCGCTGTGACCGACACTGAC
>NW_015505201.1:945068-961626 GCF_001515645.1 Sinocyclocheilus grahami | reverse complement strand
GAAAATTGGAAAATTGACATCCCTAATATATATATATATATATATATATATATATATATATATATATATATTTATATATATATATATATATATATATTAATTTAGCAGATGCTTTTGTGCTTCAGCCATCATTCAAATTAGTACAAGAACAGGGAGGGATCAAGGATTTTTTTTGGTAGGATGCTGTCAAATGTTGCCCAAAATCTCATTTGGGGGAAAATGTTTATAATTCTTTCACTAATTAATTTAATCAGTTTTATGCATTGACAGTTCGTCAAAAAGTATATGTTTTTTGAGCTCGATTAAGTTTTCTTTGGCTTAAAATTAAGATGCAAAAATGTATACATAAATGCATACATAATCTGTCACATAGCTGTATATGATGGTATGTGATGTGCACAGCATGCACACTGACACGTCTTTAGTCCATAACTGATCACTTATAGTTTTGCATCATTTTTATTCAACTTTTTGCCTTCACTAGCTCGTTATGAAGGGTCGTTAAATGGTCATTTTTAATATGTGTTCATAAAACCAGCATGCATAATAAAATAATTAGCTTAATGTGCTTTTAGATGAAGTATTGCATGGCAAACCATATGCCAACATTCACACTCTAACCACCCACCTGCGGGTTTATCTGCACTGTTAAATGTAATGTGCATTAACATGATTATAGTTTGCGAGTGTCTGTCTTCTGCCTGCACTTTGGTACACATGGAGCCAGCCTTGAGACTGTGGGTCTAAACTTCATAAATTAAGGTCGAGTATTCAGACCGTGCAATGATATATTGTGTTATAATGCAGCACTTTAGATCTACATTTGTCTTTCTCTCATCTCACTCTATTCTAAGAGGAAATTGCCACACAACCCTGAATGCTCCCTAGAGCAGAATGACTGGCTTCCGAATATAGATTGATGACAGAAATAAAAAAGAGAAGGTTATTGGTCTAAGGATAATAGAAGTATAGATGCTTCAGAATGTGTCAGGTGCACTGCTGTGGCTTTTTCAAAAAAGAAAGTGCACTTGTTGAAAATATAAGCTTTTGAATTATGGCATTCAGAAAGCTCTATGGATGTATTACTGTGCATGTGCATCATTCTTTCTATATCTGTTATTATATATGTATGTCATGTTAGAGGCTATAGGGAAGGTTGCAAAATGGAACACAAATGCTACTATTGCTTAGTAACTATTACTTGCTTACAGATTTCACAAACATGCATTGAATGCCTTCAGAATGCTTGACTGTAACTTTAAAAACTTATACAGAAATGTTCAGTATATACTTTTTGCCTCCAAAATTTTGGTGTGCCCTAGGTTTTAAGTGGAGTTTTGTACAAGATCAGCATAAAACTATATAATTTCAAGGTGTAAGTGAATTAAAGTAACATGCAAATTTAATCAAAGACCAGCTGTGATGCTATTGGATTTAATTTAGTTTTCTCTGATTGATTGACCCTTCAGGTTTTTTTTTATATATCATATCATATCATATCATATCATATCATATCATATCATATCATATCATATCATATCATATCATATCATATCATATCATATCATATCATATCATATCATATCATATCATAAATAGAAGAAATGTTTTGAAGTTTTGAATTAAAAAAAATGTCTGCAGATGCACACTCCATGATCCTTAGCAGCAAGCCATATTATACTGTGTAGCGCTGCTCATTTTCATAAAATTTTCACGCATTTGCCCTAACAACACTCTTTAACAACAAGTTCTTCCTTGTCTTGTCTTGTTTGAGACACATTTTGATCTGTATTTTTACTCCGTGTTGCTCCCGTGTGTCTGCAAATGCTTATTCTGGGTTTCAAGCTAGGTCATTTTCATACATTTCCAACATGTTGTTGTGCCTACTTACACATGTTTGGTGTGCCAGTCCACTGGTGTTGGGGGCAATTTAGGATGACAGGCAGCGAGTGGAGACCGAAGCCTTTGCCTGGAAATCTGGTCAGGAATAAGACACAGATGTCTGGTTCCATTTAAAATTTTAATGTGCACAAAGGGTCTTCATCAGAGCAAAAGTCCTACTGGCCCCATATGGTTCATATCTCCACTGCTCAAGCAGAAGGGGGATTTGTATAAGGACTTATAAATATAGAAAGGTCTCCTTCACACTTTCTCTTTGAAGCCGGGCCGGTGTTTAGGAAAAGAAAGGCAAAACAGATTTCGCTTTATGAATGTTTAATGAGCCAACGGCTTCGCTGGGAGCTGTAGTTGTAGAATGCACAATAAGGAGCATTCCATGAAACCCCAATGTGCTCCGAAGTTCGAGACCAGCTTAGACACACACTGCCGTGCCAGTCGCTAGACTTCCTCTCGCAACACTCCCCTGTGTCCGTACTTCCACTACCAAAGAGCAGGAGCAGCCCTACCGTTTAGAGCGAGATTATGAGAGGGATCAGCTGCTAAAGCATGAAGCAGATTGACAGTAAATCCACGTGAGAGAGAGAGAGCGAGTCAGGCGACTCATTCCAGAGACAGAGGCTGAAAGACCCAGGGAAATCTGTACATAAGAAGTAAATATTACAGTTATTTAGATATTTATACAGATGGGTCCAAAGATGATGTAGGCAGAGTAGGCATATGAGTATATTATATACAGGGGAAGTCGTGGCCTTATGGTTAGAGAGTCGGACTCGTAACCCAAGGTTGCGGGTTAGAGTCTCATACCGGCAGGGATTGTAGGTGCCACGTCAATAACACGACGGAGGTGCCCTTGAGCAAGGCACCGAACCCCCAACTGCTCCCTGGGCACCACAGCAATGGCTGCCCACTGCTCCGGGTGTGTGTTCACAGTGTGGGAGTGTGTTCTCTGCTGTGTGTGTGCACTTTGGATGGGATAAATGCAGAGCACTAATTCCGAGTGTATGAGTTTAAGTATTGGGAAAAAATTATCTGATCACTTCTCAGTATACACGGCAGAGATGATGGCGATTATTGTAGGTTTACAGTGGGTAGAGGATGTAAAACCTGATAGAGTGATATGTTGTGTTGACTCTGTAGCAGCTCTTTATAGTATCCAAAATATGAAATCTAACAGAGAACAGAGACTTCAGATCGATGTGAGATTCTGCTGGGTACCTGCTCATGTAAATATAAAAGGCAATGAGAAAGCAGACAAAATAGCAAAAATAAACAAATAAATAAAATTCAACCAGGGAGAGTGATTATATAAATAGTCCCTTTGGTAAAGGAGAAGTTAAGGCAAAGATCAAAAAAGAAATGATAAAGAAATGGCAGGTCAAGTGGGGCATGGATAATAGTGGAAGAAAATACTAAAGTATACAGAAATCTATTAATGCACAGGGTGTGTCTAGAAGGAACAGAAGGGAGGAAGTAGTTTTAACTAGGTTGAGGTTTGACCACACAGGGTTAAATAAAACATTATATATGTTAGGGAAAAGTCAAGCAGATGAATGTCTGGAATGTAAAATCACAGAAAACACAGAACATACTGTATAAAATATAAGGAAGAGAGGAATAGTCTAAGACAAAAGATTAATCAGGCTGGAAGAAAATGGAACCTCGGGTATATTGGGAACAACAGGAGAAGGGGTAAAGGATGCACAGAAAGCGGTTGTGGAATTTAAGAGATTTAGGGATATATTATAGGATTTAGTTTTATTGTATTTACTTAGTATGGGTATGGATGTATATGTATATATATAACACACATGTATATATATAACACAAACACACATATATATATATATATATGTGTGTGTTTGTGTATAAGTGTGGATATATACATATATGTGTATGCATATACATTTTTTTTTAGAGATTACGTAAAGATTTGATATAGAAAACAGTGGCAAAGATTCTACATTAGGTCTGCACAATGTATTAAAATACAGTTGAAATCACTATATGTTTTAGTGTAATTATCAAACAGATAATAAAATAAAACAATAATGAAATTACATAAAATGCACTGTGGGTTTCAGAGAGATGCATAGTTCACCCGAAAATAAAAATTAAGTGATCATTTACTCACCTTGGCATTGTTCTAATGCCATATGTCCTTCTTTCATTTTCAGACCACAAATGGAGTAGGTCTGCACAATGTATTAAAATACAGTTGAAATCACTATATGTTTTAGTGTAATTATCAAATAGATAATAAAATAAAACAATAATGAAATTACATAAAATGCACTGTGGGTTTCAGAGAGATGCATAGTTCACCCGAAAATAAAAATTAAGTGATCATTTACTCACCTTGGCATTGTTCTAATGCCATATGTCCTTCTTTAATTTTCAGACCACAAATGGACATATTTAAAGAAAAGTCATGTTAGCTCTCTTCTATATAATAGAGATGAATAATGATCAGCATCAAGCTAAAAGTTGTGAAAAAAAAGTATCACAAAAGAGACATGTGTTGAATATTCCAAGTGTTTTAGTGTAAAACAAACTGAAATATAATGTATTATTAAACAAAAATCCTGACCTCGACCATTGTTTTCTGTGCACATTCATGAAAATCTGTCAGCACTGCACTTCAACCAGAAAATGCCAAAAAAATGTTGCAAGATTAATAAAAACGTGACAAAATAAAATCCACATCCAAATCCACAAGAGGTGAATATATCTCTTGTGTTCGTCGTAACAAGAAGTTATCATGTTCATGTCTGTCAACTCTTACTTTTTTTGGAATTTCTAGGTGTTGTCATGTTTTTATTAATCCAGATTTCAAGCATCTTGTGTGCTTTTCCTTATGTGCTTTCCCTAGGCGAGTTGGAGTGAACTGTGGCACTAATAGAGTCTCATGAATGCAAAATCCTGCACAGAAACCAACAGCCAACAGTGGAAATGTAGCCTATGATAAGGTAGGACATTTTGGTTTATTTATTTATTTATTTACTCACTTTTTGGTTATTCAAAGATGCTTGAGTTGGTTGTTGTAAACTAAAGAGTAAAAAAAAAGTATTAATTAAAAAAAAAAAAATTTAAAAAATTTAAATATTATTATTATCATTATTAGTAGTATTATTAGTATTAGTATTATTTTCCATGCAGATGCACTTCTAGAAAGATCATTTCTTTTTAAGTAGAGCTATTCAAGTCATCTGCGATAAATATTGCTGAAAACTAAAATGTTGCGATGTCAGTTTAAAGCTTTTTTTTAGTAGTCATCATTGCAAGTTTGCAACTGTAAAAATAGTTGGAGCACAATTGACATTTGATTTAAATATATATTGCATTTGTAATATCCATAAATTAGAATCCTGCTTCAAATTGTCATTTTTCAAATTGTACATGTTCTTTTATAATGTCATTCTAACAGAATAGTTTTCTTTTTGCATGCTGTTGTATAACACCATTCCAAATACTCTGTCACTCCCCAAGCCTGGTTAACACCTTAATTGGGAACAGACAGCCCCAAGTATAACAGTGCTGCTTTGCATCTCTAATGATTTTGGTTCCTTTAGGTATGGTGACCTAGATGATGCTATTACATAAAGGCTAGATCTCTCACTGAACCACTAATGCATCTAAACAGGTTGCTTCTAAGCTTCATGTTCGAACAAAATGTGACCCCAAAAACACGTCATCTCACTCAAAGCATCTAACGTTGCATATATGTTTATATGTGCATTCATATGCACGCTATGATAAATCGGGATGGCATTCTGAAGGATGAGGTCAGAGGGACTTGTTTAACTAAGTGCGTGTGGTGTAATATTACTCAGTGACCATTACGGTTCATAAGCAATTACTTCATTCATACTCAGCCTATGGGTTGATCGGAACTGACTGGGCATGTGAATGCAATGAAATGGTAGCATGTTGTTCTTGCTCTTTCGCATGACGAGTACATTCATGCATAATATGTGTGGGTGCTATGACCGACATCATGGTATGAGTCATTTTATATTACCGTGACAATATCCTGTTATAGTTTATTGTGCATTTTCTGCTTCTCTTTGTGAATTTGTGACAAACAAACGGTAAGTATAAGCTGTTATTCACTGATACTCGTTTGCAAGCATAGGTCACATTTTCAGGTTTGCAATCAAAAATCAGTCTTATTATATAAATATCCAATTACATAATTAGCTAATAACAAATTTGATCTCTGCCAATTGTAATTCCCACTGGATTGCAGCTTTAAGAGTCTCGTCTATGTGCCGGGCAAATGAGAAATGCTAACCAGTGCTTTGAAATAAGTATGTGAACGTGTGCTCTCAGATGAAGGGGAACTTAGTTTGCACTTGACAGTTTGTTGGCTTTTGCACGTTCCAATGCTGCTTAAAAGTATTACTCTGATTCGTGATCTGAAAGTTTGGCCTCCTGGCTCACTGGCTAGAGAGCCCATCTTTCATTCCAACTGTTGTGAGATCAAATCTCGATGTGTTAGCGTCCTGTAGGTGTGGATTTTCGCTTGCCAGGACAACACCAACTCAAACTCCTCCAGAGAAAAGAAGCAGCAAAGTAATATATGGTAAACAAACACTTAAAATGAACTTTATTTCCATTATCTTGAGTTTTTTGTAAGGAAATTGGTTGGCAACATCCGCGGATTTTGATACTGTACCGTGGCTATGCAAATGACCTCACTAAATGGTGCCTCAGGTTTTATCTATTTTTGTTTTGTTTTTTTATTTTTTTGCATGACGGGGTGCCTGTTCATTTGATTCTCACATATGGCAGATTGTTTTTTTACAGCATTTCCTCTGATGCTCAGTGGAACAGAGATTAGGGTACTCCACACGCATCAGTATAAAAGTGCCGTTCAGTTCTCCTACAAAGTAGCGCATTACCATCTGCGTATTATAGCATGATTCATACTATATTTTGCTTATAATCTAATCTAATAATATAATATCATATCATATCATATAATATCATATAAAACATTGGAATATATGTGTATGTTGTTATATAAATGTTATATACATTTAGAAGCTATTTATTTACATGTATATTTATACCCACACACACCCACATAAAGTATTTATTTATTTATTCAGAACCACTATTAATTAAAATAAATAATAATGAATTCATTATTATTTATTATTATTTATTTACATATACAGGTAGCCAACAGTGTTTCAAAGACCACCAGTGAAAATTTTTTATTTTATGAAATGTATATATATTTATTATAATAGTTTGTGTGTGTGTGTGTGTGTGTGTGTGTGTGTGTGTGTGTTTGAAAGGCCACCAGTGAAGATGTTTATATTTCATAAAATGTATTCAATGTCAATTAAAAACATGAAGGACAGACAGACAGACAGATTATATTTAAATTGGAAAAAAAGTAAATTTTTATTTTAATATTGCACTTTCAGACCTTGTTGTTATTTATATTTGATACTTTGTTGTTTTCCTACCCTCTTTGTACTACTTAAATTGTGGCTCTTTTTTTCTCTTAGCTGTACTGAACACTGTTATTAATTTATATTTGGCACTGTCTGCTTGAACCGTAATTTAAAGCTATAATAACTGTAATATTCAACGTTTTGACTTGTTGTGCCAAAGTCTCTATATTAACTGCTGTATCCTGGGGCTAGTGCCTTTTTTTGATTGGTTCAGATGTTAGACTACTAATACTAGATGCTGGTTGGCTTTGTAAACATGTTACTGCACTTCCTGTGTTTATTTGTTAAGGTCGGTAGATTCCACGTCCTTTCCTGCCAGGGTGGGGTTTAGAGGTAAAATAAAACTCATAAGGCATGTTGCATCCCCATAAAGAAAGAAGGGAGATATAGAGAGTTCAACCCGTGGGAGGAAACTCAGTGTGTTCAAGGCTTTTCTCTTTGCTTCTTTAAATTCTTTATTTATTTATTCTTGCAGTCTGACTGTCTCTCAGCAACCGCTGCATATGATGTGACAGCATGAAGCTTCTTTTAGTGAGATTTCTCTTTCTTGCTATGTCAAACTGACATATACATACAACTTGGCCTGATACTGCAGTATCAATTGCTACCATGAAGAAAACGAGAGAGAAGGTAAACGGAAAAAAATCTGCCAGGGTCGTATAGGATTTGAAAAATCTAGTCTCAGCCTCAGACGTCACGCCCACAGACCGTTGGCTAAACGTCTGATGCATACGGCACACAAAAGTGGAAACACTTCAGGAGTTTCGAAGTTGTCATCGGATTGGTTGAATTATACAGGATTTCCGGGAGACGTGTGTGTCACGTTCTTTAACGTTCCGCCTGGAAGGAAAGATGCCGTGGCGCCAAACCCCCTCACGAAAGAAGAAAGCCGCCGTGTTTACAACTGTGACGACGAGTGCTTATCAGGATCAACTAAATGCTGGATTTTCAAAAGTATGTGAAAAAATTTAAGTTCGCGGCATAGAATCTTTCAAATACGTCCGAGAGTTTTACACTCCGGTATGTTATTGTGGCGACATTTCCACGCCCCGAAACGTGACGATGAATGAAACTTAATTGTTATTGGTTGTTTGACATGTTGGTCAAATGGCCTCATGGGCGGGCCTTGGCCAATGAAAGCTGCCATAGATTCCAGACCTTCAGCCGTCAGTCTGAAGGTCTGGCTACGCGAGACTATGAAAAAATCGTGTTTTGGGAAATTATTTTTACATTGAGCATCCTATAAATTGAATTACCATGAAAGTGTACAGTTAAACAGATAAGATACCCTCTTTAACTAAGCCGTAATTTTACTTAAGTTTTCTTAAATCTTTATAATGAACTTTAAGTGAAGTTACATTTTAAACTGGCAGTCAGGATGCAGCTTGGGTGTGAGTTACTTTGGCAGTATGGAAATTAGACTATGTAACAAATACTTGAAATTTTTCATGAACAAAGAAAAATCCCATCATTTTGGAATCAGGCATGGAAAGTGCCAGTAAAACATGTGACCCCCATGACTTCCACAGCTCTGAAGGTCTGCTATGCCCTTGGTTTTGGATAAAATTGGTTGGTTTCCAGAAGTGTTAGTAGTTTGCAAAACTTTAATTGACAGAATACTAATCTTCTGGTCCCTGACACCAACAGATTGGATTCTTCTAATGTGGATTTACTGTAACTCCATTTTCTGAATTCTTTATTGTCCTACAGACAGAAAGAAGCTCTGGCCAGCAGCTTTTCCTCTCTCTGGGTTTCTGTAGTTTTAGTTTGACTGACATTGAGCAGATGTGTCTTAGCTGATACACTTGGAAGGGCAAACAGAGCTCTGAAACAGAGCCATCTATTCTTGTTGGAGACCATCACAGGGACATTGTGCTGCATTCAAAACAGTAATTTAGTTTTTTGAGGCCACTTTCCACCCGCTCTCAGACCCTTAGAATGCTTTGTCTTAAAGATTCCTGTGTAAACACACTCTCTGTGCTATAATGCATATTAACGGGTTGCAGATTTCTTGCAATATCATTTGCAATGCTTCATCCTTTACTTACCTTTTTTCAGACTGCATTCCATTGTGATAATCTATGATGAAATGTACCACACATACTTAAAAGATCATACTGACGTGAACAGGGACCTTGGTTAAAAATACATTTTTTTGTGGCTTTTATACTAATGTTGTGAGTTAAATGTGCTCACAGCCAAGAACAGAACAATGTTTGGTCAATTTTGCCCATATTTTCATTCAAAGGTCTTTTTAAACAGTGATGACAATGATGAAGTTACAGCACATTTACATAGTAAATTGAAGTCTTCATTTTAAAAAGATCAAGGAATAATTAATTTTAATAGAAGTTTGAAGTTGATGGATAGATGGGTGGATGGATTGGTAGATGGTCAGTTGGATGGATGGATGTGTTGAATGGATGGTAGGATTGGTAGATGTATGGTTGAATTGATGGATGGATGGATGGATTGGTAGATGGTCGGATGGATTGGTAGATGTACAGTTGGATTGGTAGATGGATGGATTGGTAGATGTATGGTTGAATTGATGGATGGATGGATGGATTGGTAGATGGTCGGATGGATTGGTAGATGTACAGTTGGATTGGTAGATGGATGAATTGTTAGATGTATGGTTGAATTGATGGATGGATGGATGGATGGATGGATGGATTGGTAGATGTACAGTTGGATTGGTAGATGGATGGATTGTTAGATGTATGGTTGAATTGATGGATGGATGGATGGATGGATGGATGGGTTGGATGGATGGATGTGTTGAATGGATGGTTGGATTGGTAGATGTACGGTTGAATTGATGGATGGATGGATTGGTAGATGATCGGATGGATGGATGAATGGATGGATGGATTGGTAGATGGTCGGATGGGTGGATGGATGGATGGATGGATGGATTGGTAGATGTACGGTTGAATTGATGAATGGATGGATTGGTAGATGGTCGGATAGATGGCTTGGTAGATGGTCAGATGGGTGGATGGATGGATGAATGAATGGATTGGTAGATGGTCAGTTGGATGGATGGATGGTTGGTCTGCCATACTGGAACGTGAACACTTGAGAGCAAGTCGACTGTGCGTCTGCAACTGCATGTATGTCTATCTATACAGTAGATTTTAGCAGATGATTTTGCTAAACTAATGCAATACAAGATGAAGGCATTAACTAACACAACACTAAAAGTTACCATAGATTAAAAACCTGTAATATTAAGTTAATACATTTAAAAACACAAACCAACACATTCTCTGGAATGAAAAAAAGGTTTTATCCCATTTCTTCTGGATTTGATTCTCAGTGTTTTTTTACAACCAGAGGCTGTGCCATGTTTATAATGTATTAATCAGGTCTTAAATCTTAAATTTGATCTTAAAAATCCTGCCAGTGTAATCAGATTACTTTTTTCAAGTAACTAGTAAAGTAACACATTATTTTCAAATTTACTAATAAAGTTACTTTCTTAAAGTTATTACTTTCAAATATTTAGTATCAAGTTACTTTGTTTTCCCATTTATTTACTGACACCTCTCCTGTCCCCGTGTTGAGAGAAATTGGGAGTGAGGTGCAGAGGAACTTCCTTTAACCTGAGGCTTATTAACTCTTTCCCCACCAAAGACGAGTTATCTTGCCTTTTATGAGAAAACGCTTCCCTGCCAAAGATGAGATTTTACGGCTTTCCATGTTTTCACTTTTATACAGTGGTGGCCAAAATTGTTATAACGCTTGGCATATTTAAGAAGTTTCAGTTGTTTTTGTTGAATTGGCCATTACAATACCCATAAAACGAACTAATGCCAGAACTATCTGCGATGGAACGAATCTGCTGGAACATTGACAATGATGGACTGGCCCTCTCAAAGTTCGGACCTCAACCCCATCAAGCAAATTTGGGGTGAGTTGAAAAATAAATTGAACAGATCTATTGTACATTCAAAGTTCTAACAATTTTGCCCATCACTGTATGCTCCGGGGCACTATTGCGCATCTTCTGAATGAGAACAAAATCTCCCGATGAAAAACACAGACGAGGAAAACACAGAAATGAGCGATTCTCATATGTAAGCAGATGCATATGAAAAATAATGCAATCATCAACAATAAACAGCATATAAATCAAATCTACTGCATCTATGCTTTGTACTGAATATGATCCAGATGTAGTCTTTGATATAAACGCAATTTTCTCAGGTTTTTGCTCAAAATTTGTTTATGAAAATTACATTCAAGTGTTGATAAAAAAAAAGAATGTTTGAAGCTATAAATAAAAGTTTTTTTTGCTTGTTTTTTAAGTAGAGGCTCTGTTCTTTATATATTGATGTATGTTTAGATATTCATACAACTAAATATTCTGGGGGCCATGAAAACTTATCAAAAAATGATCAAAAATGCTGACGGTGGATGGCAACTTTTAAATTAATAAATACATTTTACTTATGGTGTGAAAGAGCCTTTAAATTTAGCTTGTCCCCCCTCCCCCAAATGCAAATGTAACTTTCCATAAAAAGTAACTATATAACACACTTATTTACCTTTTTATGGAATAACGCAATATTGTAACATATTACTTTTAAAAGTAACTTTCGCCAGCACTGTTTGTAACTTGTAATGGAGTCATTTTCGCTGTAAGGTATGTGTACTTTTACTCAAGTATGGTTTTCAGGTCTTCTTTACACCTGTGGTTTACAGTTTTGAAGTGTTATGGGTTATTTGATAGCGTGTCTTGCAAAACTGTGCAGTAACTTCAGATAAGGCTGTGTACAGTAGCACAGACGTGACATTTTACACAAGCTCAAGCTGCCGCATGATGAATCACAGCGCTACATACTGCAGCACATGATGAAAAACAAAACTCGCTGAGATCAACACAGTGGCGGGTTGCCAAATACGTACACACCCACAACTGCTCCTCAAGGAATGTGGCAAAGTACAGTTGTTTCAGAGTGCTCTTACTCTGATCTCTAGCCTAAATAGACAGCCCTTTTCCCTTTTTTCATTCTTATTCATCCTGTATGTATGTGTGGCAGATTGACCTGAGGAAGTGAATGAAGGAGAAAGAGAGGGAGGGAAGCAAGGAACAATTTGTGTTCATATCTCTCCTCCATCTTCACATCAAGGACACTGCACACCGCGGCTGATGCTGCCGTCGCCATGGAGACTGGCACTAGTTGCCTTGGGCACCATAGGGATTGCAGGTGATGAAAGTGCAGCTTGAGCCACACAAGGTTGAATTGGCCTTTGACCTTGTGCTGGTTGGTTCAGCAATATCAAATCACCTAGGATTAAATGCTCCCTCCATAGAGACCATGAAACATGGTAATAGATAATAGATTTTTTTTTATTGTCATGACACTTAAGTTCTCATTAAAATCCCACTCTTACATTTATTTATTTACAAACGTTATATATAATTTATTGTAATTGTAATATGATATCTAAACGCACTATGATAAAAATATAAAAAATTTAATTAAATAGGTTGACCTGAGGGAGTGACGGAAGGAGAAAGAGAAGGAGAGGGAGGGAAGCGAGGAACAATTTGTGTTCATATCTCTCCTCCATCTTCACATCAAGGACACTGCACACCACGGCTGATGCTGCCGTCGCCATGGAGACTGGCACTAGTTGCCTTGGGCACCATAGGGATTGCAGGTGATGAAAGTGCAGCTTGAGCCACACAAGGTTGAATTGGCCTTTGACCCATATATACATTAGAATAATTCAAAATTAAATAAATAAAACAAAAAAAATTGTATTATGTAATTTATATAGAAATAATAAGTAAATAATAGACATTTATATAGAAATAATCTCATTACAATCCCACTCTTACATGTATTTATTTATACATTTTATTTTATTTGACCTTGTGCTGGTTGGTTCAGCAATATCAAATCACCTAGGATTAAATGCTCCCTCCATAGAGACCATGAAACATGGTAATAGATAATAGATTTTTTTTTATTGTCATGACACTTAAGTTCTCATTAAAATCCCACTCTTACATTTATTTATTTACAAACGTTATATATAATTTATTGTAATTGTAATATGATATCTAAACGCACTATGATAAAAATATAAAAAATTTAATTAAATAATAAAAAAATGAATGAATATATCTATATCTATATATATATATATATATATATATATATATATATAGATATTTTTGTTATGTAATGCACTTAAGCACTTCAGTGTTGTTATTGATACCTAAAATGCAAACTACTGAAAATAGTTTGGTAATATATATATATATATATATACATTAAAATAATTTAAAATGAAATAAATAAAACAGTTGAATTATGTAATTTATATAGAAATAATAAATAAATACTAATAAGTAAAAAAATAATAAAGAAATGTATATAGAAATAATCTAATTAAAATCCCTCTCTTACATTTATTTATTTATAAATGATATATAATTTATTGTAATTGTAATATGATATCTATATGTACTATTAAAAATATAATAAAAAATTGATAAATTATATAAATAATAAAAATGATATATAATATATTAAAATATTATATATATATATATATATTATATATATACTGTATATACATACATACAATTTATTGTTCAGCAACAAGCAGAGAAAGAAAATTGACTGCCTATCATTGGGTATACTGGAAAATATTTTTGTGGCCTAACTTCAGAAAGAAAAATTCTGTATAATGTGCTGTTTTCATCCTTATCATTGTGTGTTTATTTATTTATTTGTGTGTAAATACTCTTTGAAATGGATCTGTCGGCGGGGGCAAGGAGAGCAGGTTTGGAGGGTTTTGCTGTGTGAGGACATTCGGGGAAGAAGGAGTTATTCCTACATGGGCCTCGGTGATAAGACTCTGTGTCTAAAATGCGCCGCTGTGTCCAAATCATAAAGGGACTTAGTGAAGGCTTTACAGAGAAATCCTCTATCCCAGCAGCCTGCCTCACTGAACCTGCATAAATAACCCTCCTACCATTCTGGTCAAGTCAGGAAGAGGAATTCAGTAAGGATAGAGATATTGTGTGTGCATGTGGGTGTGTATTTGCAAGTGGGTATCAATGTTTGTGTGTCAGGATGGCATAAATAAAGCTGATGGACTGCTAGTGCATTGTGATTTACTCATTGTGTACATTAAGAGATGGTGTGTATTCAGTATTGGCTGACTGCTACATGCTAAGACCAGTAACATACAATTTAGTAAATGAAACAAGGTATAAGCTGCTGATATGTCATATCCTTATGGTAAAACAGTAATTCTGTCCTAATTCCCTTGCATATTAATGGTGGAGTTCCCTTTAAAATCTTAAATGATTCCCTTTGAGCTAAATTATTGACCTGTTTCCCTTACATAAGCAAAACAAACACTAGTCTGCTACACTTAGAGTTTTGACCACTGATTACATTTTACCTCTATGCTTTAATGCAGTAATATAAAGAAATGTTTAGATGTTAGAAACCTTTTTTGGGCTAACAGTCAGAAAAATGCTGTGAAAATCCTATAGATTTTTGCAAGAGATGTGACCCATATCTTCAGAAAATATCATAGATATTTGTAGATGGACTCTTCTTACATGAGCCAGCAAGTGGCCATCTAGTAACGTCTTAGCAAATGTATATGTAGTGGATAAGAACCAATCTAGTTCATTTTTATCCTGTTTCATATGCTTCATCGGGTATTATAGTTATCTGTTTGTTTGTTTGTTTGTTTGTTTTTTAAGCATTAGTTGAATACAGAACGTAGATTGGGGAACATAGGGGTAAAATCCAATGATTCACACAAATTATTCATTGCCCAAACAAATATAAGGAGATATAAAAATTGCATATGTAAAATAATAAATAATAATAAAAACATCAATATGGGAGAAAACACTATAAGTTTTAATAGCTTTTACATTATTATTATTACATTGAGACAATGTTTTAAAATATATCGTAATATCTTGGGTTAATTTTTTATACCTTACATTTACCAAAATACTTTGTGCTTTCGACTTAAATACTGTATATGTACAGTTAATTTAACTGAATCTTTTTCACTGACATTGAAAGGTTGTTTAATGCAGTAAAAAAATTATTTAAAGAGTTGACAAAAGAATAAAGGTATTTGGTACTGTTGCATGTGTTTTAACAGGTAATTAACATGGTTATCTGGTGCATTTCAGATGCCGTCGCTGAAGAGAAAGGAAACTAGCTGTGCTTTCTACCTAAATACTGCATATTTACAATTCAATTAACTGAATGGTTTTCATTGAAATTTAACGCAAGATGACTGTTTCACGCAGTAAAGATGATTTCAAGAGTCAGCATATAGTAGGAAACATTTTTTAAGCAGGAACCAAGAATGAGAAAAGAAGGGAGAGTGTCAAATGCTCATGAACAAAAATATCCAAGTGTAGTAAATGTCCACTTGACCTAAAGAAAGTGTATGTCCATTCCTTATGAAGCTGTGCAGACAGTGTCTCACAAGCACAGCAGAGAAGCTCCTATTCGGACTCCCACATCTTTCGCACAACATCGTTTAGACGTGGAGGTCCTTGAATCATAGCCACAAAGAGCCAAATTTTAATGTTAGCCCCCGAACTGTGCTGCATTCAGCAGTGAATGAAAAAACAGTTTAGTAGATTGGGCTTATTTGCATTTGCAGGCTGAATGGTTTTCACCCTAAATCGGCAAGTTTCAGTTTCAATAAAAGCAGAGCAATGTTAAACGCAAAGGGGAACGGGAGCGTGGTTTATATGCCAAATGCTCCAGCACAGTGGCATTTTGTCCTTTTTAGGGGCACCGATTAAGTCGCTCTCCCATTAAATGGCAAATTCAGCCATTATGTAACAATTCATCAGCTTTAATAGTCGGCGGTATAAAGTGTGCCAGCTTTGTCTCGCATTCAATGCTATGGCCATTTGTTTGTGGCCTATTTTACACCTCCACCGGCAGTATTGAGCTCAGATGGCTTGTATCGCAGAGGCAGCTTTTGTTTGTGCTGGCCCCCATTACTCCGATTTCACAGTCGCTTATGAATCACACTCACTAGGGAAGAAGAAACAAAGTCATGTCTTCTGTAATTACCCCCATTACAGGCGTCCGTAGTCTCCAAATACCTCCTTGTGTTTGTGTGTGTGTGTGTGTGTGTGTGTGTGTGTGTGTGTGTGTGTGTGTGTGTGTGTG
>NW_015505201.1:929394-943319 GCF_001515645.1 Sinocyclocheilus grahami | reverse complement strand
TGTGTGTGTGTGTGTGTGTGTGTGTGTGTGTGTGTGTGTGTGTGTGTGTGTGTGTGTGTGTGTGTGTGGATAAAAGAATAATACAAAGAGGTTCATTTTACATCCGTAAGTTTGGGGCTTTTCAAAGTTTATTGGATGTACTTTATGTATCACTATTACTACTGTATATATTAAGTACCGTAAGTAAGTACAGTAAGTATTAAACTTCTTTGTGCAACAGATATGAATTAAATCTCAAATTATGAAAAATGAGGCATGAATTTGTATGATTTGTGAGGCATATGATCTCAAAAAGCTGGCAAACTCATGTTATAAACAATAAAACCCAATGTATTTTTGGAATGATTTAATGAAAAATTAATATTTTACATGTCATTCCACTCATTGATCGCTCTGTTGGTCTTTGTTTAGGTATTTAGGCACTTGAATTATTGAATGTCTTTTCTGACTATGTCTGTGGCTCACCAGAAAAACAATTTTCTCTGTACAATAGCAACCATGAGGACTTTCTGGGTAATTCCCATCACAATGGAGGCTCTATTGTTTACAGTATGTCTCTCTCTTTCTCTCTCACATATACTGCATTGTAGGAAAAAATAGATTTCACTCAATGGGCCTTTAAGGGTGACACTGTATTAGAAACAATGAGGGCCGCTAAACGCTCATTATGCTCCTCAACATCTATGTAAAATCATATCTGCCTTCGCACCATTGTGTGGTGTCTTTGGGAAGGAACAGATTGAATAGTCAATCAATTTTCATCCCAAATTGTTGGTAACTGCCTCAAGTTGATAATAGAAGTAAAACACTTATCTAGAAGGAATACAATAGCCAAGACTGAATTTCATATCACTCCTGACATATATTGTATGTGTGATAACCATAATGCCATCGATGTGTTCCATGATGAGATTTCATTATCAGCAAACCCACACAGAACTACACAGAAAGCCCCACAGTTTTTGCAGAGTCATAATGCCTGTTCTTCACGAAATTTAAATGTCAACCACCCTCTTGCCTGTTTATTATATATTTTGCCTAATTTCATTACTACAAAATAAAAGTGCAGTACCTCTATTTCTAGCTCAGTTTACAATATATACACAAAACAGCTAAAACCAGCCCAAGCTGGTTGGCTGGTCTTAGCTGGTCTCCCAAGCTGATTCAGCAGGCTGGTTTTAGGGGGTCTTGACCCCACTTTTTTTTTTAGTTGATCAGGCTGAGAGGCCAGCCAGCCAACCATCTAAGACCAACTAAGTAGTTTTTGTTGTTGATGTAATGATGTTACTGACATCCCTGAAAATAATCTTGCAGATCAGCGAGTCATTGATTCAATAGCTGCTCTGATATTTTCAGCTCACAAGGGTTTGTCAAACTGATTTGAACTGGTAATTCATCTTTTTTTTAACTATTCATTAAAAGAACGAGCTCGTAAGAGTTATTTGTTTGTGAATCAGACTGCACTGGTCATACAATATATTTTTGATTTAATAAAAAGAAATGCCTCTTAAGAGTCATTTGATTGTGAATCGGACCACACTTGTGTGGTGGTATGTTTGTTTGATTATTTTGTAGTGCATGAATCGGACTGCACTGAACTGGTTATATGTTTGCGATTCAACAAAAAGAACCACTCGTGAGAGTCAATTTTTTGTGAACCGGACTGCACTGGTTGTGCTGTGTGTTTTTGTTGCATTAAAAAGAACTAGCTCATAAGAGTCATTTATGTGTGAATCAGACTGCACTTGTCATACTGTATGTTTTTTATTCAATAAAAAGAACCGCCTTTTAAGAGCCATTTGATTATGTATCAGACCACACTTGTGTGGTTTTATGTTTGTTTTTGCACGGAGCCTGTGATTATTTTGTAATGTGTGAATTGGACTGCACTGAGCTGGTTGTATGTTTGTGATTCAACAAAAAGAACCCGCTTGTAAGAGTCATTTGTTTGTGAATCGGACTGCACTGGTTGTGCTGTGTTTTTGAGTCAATCAAAATAACCGCCTTTTAAGAGTCGTTTGATTATGAATCAGACCACACTTGTGTGGTTGTATGTTTGTTTCTGCATGCAGCCTGTAATTATTCTGTAGTACGTGAATCGGACTGCACTGAACTGGATGTATGTTTGTGATTCAACAAAAAGAACCCATTCGTAAGAGTAATTTGTTTGTGTATCGGACTACAGTGGTTGTGCTATATATTTTGATGCATTAAAAAGAACCAGCTCATAAGAGTCAGTTATTTGTGAATCAGACTGCATTCGTCATACTGTATGTTTCTAATGAAATAAAAATAACCACCTTTTAAGAGTCATTTGATTATGAACCGGGCCTCACTTGTGTGGTTGTATGTTTGTTTTTGCATGCAGCCTGTGATTATTTTGGAGTGCGCATTGTATTTTTATTGCATCACATTCAGTATAGACAGCACATTGACGTCCACAACTATTTTTAATTAGTTTTTCCATGGTAATGAAAATTCAGCAGCGGGGCAGCTCTGTTACTCAAAAGCAGTGCAGGAAACACTGAGTTTACCCTAAATTATCTCAATTGTGTATCCAAGCAACATGAAAGGGACACTGAACGTGGCTTGATAACAATGAGACGATATAGGGCACTTAATATACAAAAGAGGTAATGGTACTTTAATTTTCTTATTCCATTCCTCGTTCATTCTCACAGAAAGGAGAGAGAACAGATCTTATATTTCTGAGTTCCCTCATCAGGCCAGCAAATCAGCGGATTCAAATTACACACAAAGCCCTTTAAGCAGCAAGATCAGACCACACTTGTGTGGTTGTATGTTTGTTTCTGCATGCAGCCTGTAATTATTCTGTAGTACGTGAATCGGACTGCACTGAACTGGATGTATGTTTGTGATTCAACAAAAAGAACCCATTCGTAAGAGTAATTTGTTTGTGTATCGGACTACAGTGGTTGTGCTATATATTTTGATGCATTAAAAAGAACCAGCTCATAAGAGTCATTTATTTGTGAATCAGACTGCATTCGTCATACTGTATGTTTCTAATGAAATAAAAATAACCACCTTTTAAGAGTCATTTGATTATGAACCGGGCCTCACTTGTGTGGTTGTATGTTTGTTTTTGCATGCAGCCTGTGATTATTTTGGAGTGCGCATTGTATTTTTATTGCATCACATTCAGTATAGACAGCACATTGACGTCCACAACTATACAATTAGTTTTTCCATGGTAATGAAAATTCAGCAGCGGGGCAGCTCTGTTACTCAAAAGCAGTGCAGGAAACACTGAGTTTACCCTAAATTATCTCAATTGTGTATCCAAGCAACATGAAAGGGACACTGAACGTGGCTTGATAACAATGAGACGATATAGGACACTTAATATACAAAAGAGGTAATGGTACTTTAATTTTCTTATTCCATTCCTCGTTCATTCTCACAGAAAGGAGAGAGAACAGATCTTATATTTCTGAGTTCCCTCATCAGGCCAGCAAATCAGCGGATTCAAATTACACACAAAGCCCTTTAAGCAGCAAGTCAAGCCTTCAGTCTCTCAGCGCATCCTCCAGTACGTAGTCCTTGCCTCCAACCAAGTAATCTCTCTGGAGGACACTGCGTTGACACAGTCTGGTAATTGCTTTCTGCTTAACCGGGTCCTCAGCTCTTGTAAAATAGAGCTTCATCTGCTGCAATGTAGGCATGTGAAACAAGAGACCAGAGAACTTTCCTCCAAACTAAAAACTCCTCCTCCCCGCCTCCCGAGACACCAGTGGGCATCTGAAGGACTGTCGATCGATATCTCTACTGAACGTGAGATCAATATTTCATTTTCAGGAGTTTTCTTTAATAAACAGAATCATTTGCGGGGCGAATATTGCATATGGCAGCACTATTACTCACATTAACACGCCACAGGGCCAGAACTCAGTCAGTTATTAGCCCTTGTGGAATAACAATACATATTTGTCCTGTGATTACACGGTTGAAATGCAACTCCACATGAATGCGCTTTTGGCTGTGCTGTTAAAACTGGTTGTGAATTGTTCTTTATACATCCCACAGCTGTTAAAGAAGTACTTTTTGCAATTATTAACAATATTCTATCATCAGTGTTTTCTTGATGTGCATCCGGACACCCACTTTTGATTTACTTTGAGTTCTTTGTGTGTTAGAATGACACACATACTCTTGCAATTGGCGCTAGTTTGTTTGTTGGCTAATTTGAGGAGCGTTATTCACCAGATTGTAAATGAGATCGCTTCTCCAGGAGTTGTAGGATTTACTGAAACACTCCAACTTGACAGCGCAAGTGGGATGAGAGGAAAAAACAAAGGATTTTGATCTTGACGGGGGAAGACACATACACAAACGGGCGATTGAGTGGACACTTTTAGCATGATGTTGGTTGCTGTAAGGACCACTACAATGTCTGTCAAGCTATAAAAAGGATAAAAGCACCATAAGCATAGTCCATATGACTTGTGTATGTGTGTCTTCTAAAACTATATGATAGTTCTGTGTGATGAATAGACCTTAACCTTTATAACCCTATAGACTCAGGCCATTTTTGACCCCAGAGAAATTTATGAAAATTTTAAAAAAGTATAGTACACAAAATACACAGTTATTTTATTTTTTATCTTCTTCATGTTTTTAAGAGATATCATATAAGCATTTAAAATAAATAAGTATACTCATTTTCTTGTTGTGGGTCAATTTTGACAAAGATATCAACTGTGACTACTTTTGTAAAAGTACGTTTAGCCTCTTTCCCATTTCATACATGCTTGAATTTAGAATTTTGTTAATAAGCATAAATGCATGCACAAACACTCTATAAACAGACCACGAGTAAGCGACATGACCTCAAAGATGCTTTGACAAAGAGACGTCCATATTTCAAAGTTCAGAATTGACCCATAGTGCGAAAATAGACTGCAGTTTTCTTTATTCTTTGTAAGGGTTAAAGCAAATACTGTATGGTGCCTATTTGATATTTTGGCGATTTTCGACATTTAGTGTGCAATTTCTATACTACATTCGACTTTTGTAGTCAATTTCTGAGCTTTGCAATTAAAAAAGAAAAAACGAAACTGCTGCAAATTTTACTTTTGTGTCCCTCAACGAGTTTGGGGTGAACTAATTATTTAGATGTTCAGCTGTGGCTTCTAACACTAACAACCTTTTTTGTAAAAGCTAAAAAAATTCAGCTGTGACATTTTGCCAATTCAACTTGCTTTTAATGAATCACTCAGAATTGTGCAGATTTCACTGATTCCTTTGTCAGCTTTCCTGCATGATTCACTTCCATTTATGTATGGCTTTTTTTGAACTGCACGTTTGGCATGAATACTTTGGTCTTTTCTTTTATTCTCTGACTTTTGCTATAAAGCTTTTAACGCTATGTTTATCATCCCGTCCTCCAGTGAATCCTGTTTAATGCTGCCTTTGTTGTTCATCTTCTGAGTTCATTATTATGCTTTCAGCTACTGTGAATCACACTATAGTCACTAACCTGTAGAGCATACTAACATGACTTCATGATGAGACACTAGATAGACAGCTTCGCTATATATAGTCCTCAACAACATGCAAAAAACATGTTTGATCTTCATATTCTAGAGCGGCTGCCTCATTATCATATGTTTTATATTTATTCATATGCATTATGATATCATTTATTCATTCAGTAACATAATTCAGCCATTCCCCATTTTATCAAAATTTGGAAATATATACATTCCTAAGTGATAATCACTATGAACATAGGGTAAGAGTAACTGTAGAGGAGACTGTGGCTCCTTTATTTGATGACTTTCTGATGATAACCCATTTTTTCCAAGATGTACTGTAGATGCTGTATGGTGGTAGAAGTGTGGCGAACACAGGAAAAAAATAAAAAAAAGCTCCAGGATGTAAGATGAAATTGGTCATTTGATATTTTAGGGCAAGAGAATGTCATATAAAACCAATGCTAATAAAATTAGCATCTCAACAACAGTCAGCTCCAAAACAATCCACATTCAATACCAATGCTGTTAGTCTGAGCTTGTGCCTCTGAATTCACATTCTGTGAAAAATTTGCATTGTTTTGTCTTAGATAATTAAGTTTGAGGACGGCCTCACCCTGCTGGCCAGTTTGATTTAGTTGAATGTGGAGTGCATTTAACTTTGCTTTAGCTTCACTTGAGAAGGCAGCACATCACCAGCCAGCTGTGAGCTCACATACTCAACCATATGCTGTTACATTGCACAAAAACTGTGAAGCTGATGTACTATAATTTCTCTGAAAGGCCTGCAGGAAACTTCTGCTGTGTGCATACTCCTCTTCATTAAACCTTGTCTCAGCATTTGGCGTTTTGCTTTGCAAGCTCTATTAAAAATGTGCTAAAGTCTAAAACATCGTCTTTACTTTTTCAGCTCACAGACAGCTCAAGCAGTCATGTGTGCATACTTAGGAAAACTCAGGTCTACTTAAGTTTTTTTTTTTATTTTGCTCAGTCGCAGAGTATCTATCTATCTACATACACTGTATACATACTCTATACATACACTTTGCCATTAAAAAATACATTACATTTTAAAATATATTCAAATATTTTACATTTTAATAATATTTCACAGTATCACTGTTTTAATCAAATAAAATATATACAGCCTTTGTCAGCATCAGAGATCCTTTGCTTTATCGTAAATACATATATTTGACTATAAAAAAAATAAAAGTATTATAACATTATTATAACTTTGCCGTTTTAATATATTTTATGTAATTAATTGCCATTACTTCAGTCTTCGGTGTCACATGATCCTTCAGAAATCATTCTAATATACTGATTTGGCATTCAAGAAATATAAAATAAATAATAACAATATAAAAACCTTTTATAATCACTTTTGATCAATTTAACGTGTCCTTGCTGAATTAAAGTTTAAAAACAATTCATCTTAGTTTAATTAACAGTTAATTAGTTGATAATTTCCTTTTTTTAATAATGAATTTGATTAACCTTCAACAAAACTGAATGTTGCATGCATGCAGTGACCTAAAAATGGGTGAAGTGCATGTCAAATATTTAAATTCAAATTTCCTTCCGTCTGCCGTTTGTTTGTGTTTTCAAGTGCTGTAGTGCAGGAATCCTTAACGACTTTTGTACAGTGATACCACTCACTATAAAGCTGTGCTATTTTGAGTATTTCTAACTGTTGACTCTTCATCGTGTTTCCTAACGGTACCTGGGGAACGCGTGACTGAGCACGCTCACCCGCAGACCTCTCAAAGCTTAGACTCTCAAATTACTCATTGCAGGTCTGCAGTGTTAAATAGGTACTGCACCGAAAATAGTGTGTTCCTATATTATTATGCAAGGGCCCTATTCATCTGTTTACCACATCAAATGTACAAATCAAACTGCCAGATCCTACACTGTGCTTCTGAAACCTCCTTCGCTTTATGTAATTCAGTTTGACATCATTTGTGTGAGTGGGTGAAAGGCTGCTGGGCTTTAAAATAGATTTAGACATTTATTTTTCTCCATATATTTCTGCCTCTGACTCTTTGTCTGAACACAGGTGAGACTCAGACATTTTGCCCCAACTGTTTTTATTCGGCAATCTTCAGATCTGAATAAAATGTGCCTTTGCATTCAATTAACTCTAGTAAATGCTTCAGGTCTCAGTTTGGTGGTTAAAAAATAATAATAATTATGTTTAGTGCAGACATCATGAAGTCACACTGATTCAATGTTATGATGAATTAAAAGTGGTTTCTTAAATCAAGTAATATGAGTAGATTAAATGCATTTAAAGTGAGTCATGCAGACTTTTGTAGCAATTTATTTCATTTTTTCCCATTTTTCAAGTCCATTTATAATTGTAGTTAAGGTCTCTTGCAGCGCAAACTGTAATAATTGAGTGCTACCATTTTCACACTCACTTTAACTGTTAGAATTCCAAATCTGTATGACTTTCTTACAGAAAATGTCTATTTTCAAGCTTTAAAAAATAAATTAAATATTAATTAGTTGATTTTATACATATATATATATATATAGTGCTGCCAAACGATTAATCGCAATATGAGTGTGTACTGTGTATATTTAGTATATATATACACATGCATGTATATATTTAAGAAAAATATGTTATGTTTATATATTAAATATATTTATATATAATATAAAATATAATAATATAAATATATAAATGTATATACATATAAATATTTTCAAAATATATACTGAATGTGTGTGTATTTATATATACATAATAAATAAACACAGTACACATACATATATTATGTAAACAAAAACTTTTCTTTTTTATTTTTGGATTAAATATATGGATTTTTTTTTCAAGTATAAATAAATCATATTGTTTATACTTTGTTGTACAGTTTGTACAAACATGTATGGTATGTTTTTCCCTGTATTTTGAATTGCGCATTACATGTAGGGTTGAAAGAAATTTCCATAAATCTAACAAAAAAATGTACTGCTAATTTATGGCCAGGACATTATCCATTTTCTACTGATGTTTTTTTTTTTAGCCTTGTAGTGAAATTGTATTTATTTTTATTATTATTATTATTATATAGTACAAATACATGTTCTACAGTTAAAACAAGAGAAAGAAAGATGGTCATGGAGGTTCCCTTTCTTTTGGAGATCCCAGTCTTTTCATGCGAGTATGAGTGTGTGCTCGTGTGTTACTGGCGGAATAAACGCTATTAATTCCTTGAATCTTCCCCTCAGGATGTCAGCTTAATCTTCAGCACCGCTGTCGAGACAACAACCTGTGTTACTAATTTATTAAGGTCAGCTTCAATTACCCAGCCCAGAAGCAGGAGATATCTATTACAGGGGTCCAGCAATATGTTTCAAGGACAATTATTTTATATGTGACTGAGTCTAATCCATCTGCATAAGAGTCAGTTGCGGAGAGACAGATCTGTCCTTCAGCGAGTCTTGGTGTCTGCTGTCACCTTTGACATATTCTCCACTTGGCTTATTACGGGAGACATAAAATGCTCATCAGGTTCTCTGCAGGGGCGCCGGCTGACCAGTTAGGGGCTGAAATCAGCTTTAGTGTCTCACTTTTAATGTGTTTGTGTTGCCATGTGAGCATCTTTATCTGGCAGAGACTGGAATTCATCATCAGTTGCTACCTCCTGTTCAAGCCTGAGACGGCAGAAAGCGTTTGTTTTCTTTATTTTATAAAAGCACAATGTTTTGTTGATATTGTGAGTGCACACAAATAAAATGAGACCCTTTACAGTTTAGAATGATGGTTTACTCTCACCTTTATGAGCAAAAATGACTGCGTATTTTAAGTTGTTTCCACTGTTAGAAAAAAAATCCATGTCCTGCAGAGCGCACTTCAGCTTCCACTCTCCACACAAACGATCAGATATGCGTCTATCAGAGCACATATATCTAGGTTAAACATTTAAACATTGTGATATGCTCATAGGTGCGGGAAGTGGGGTGCTGAGGGTGCTGCAGCACCCCTGTTTTTTTCTGTGGGCAACTGTTTAACTGTTGGGAATAAAAAATAAAAAAAAATCGGAGTGTCTATTTACACTAAGTGCAAATAGCCCGCCTTGTTGGCAGAGGCTATTTACACTAACTCCGCCCACCAACGTGTGATTGGGATAGTCAACATTACAAAAGACGGTCATCAATCATCAGATTCAGTGGCATAGATGGTGAAGCGTGTGTCATAGCCTACTCCTTTTGATGCGATCGACCCGGGTTCGAATCTCCCTTTTGGTGAATTTGTTTCTCCCTTTTCAAATTTCAAATCACATCAGAAAAGCATTTATTTTTTAATAAAAATGAAGGAAATAATCAAAAAGTTGAAAATAAAGTATCAGGTAGGGTTAGGTGTAGGGAGGGCTTTTGTCCAAATAAGGTGGCATTCATTTAGTAATTTGAATTAAAATTTGCACTCAATAAGTTATTATTGCACACTGTTTTATAATGTTTTACAATGCTGAGGTGCAGATAATTGACACTAAGTAATTAGCAGAATATCCTGCTATTTTAACTATCTATAGCTATTTGCACTTAGTGTAAATAGCATATCACTAAAAAATACTGTTATTTTCACTTAGTGTAAATAGCCTCTATCGCAAGTTTTATTTAAATTTGTAGTTAAAATAACTAAAAATAAATGTATTTTAAAGTTTAGAATTAGACAGCCTTTGCACACAGGCTTACGCTGGTAACTCATCAGTGGACTTTCCTCGTCAATATAGGCTATATTTTTTCACACGTTTCTCATTCTATATTTCTGACGTTCCAAAAGCGCCTCCTACTGGCAGAGAATGAATGTTCATTTTCAATAATCCAGTTTGTAGTTTTTGTTCAGATCAATGCGAAAATCCACCCACATAACCCCGTTTTAAATTAATATAAAAATGTATACTTCTGACTCACCCCTGGTTTAAACGCTCAATTGTGAGGTTTATTATTTTATAATTTATTTTGGTTTTGTGAAAACCTGTATCTCAACTGTAAATCAGTTGCTATTTCATGGTCTACAACATGAAAGAAAGCCATTATAACATGCACATGAAAAATGTAGAAACATTGGACACAACTATGGGGCACCATTGTGCAGCAGCAAGCATCACAACAAAAAAGGAACCTCAAGGTTGATCTAGGAAAATGTGTGCAAATGTATAGGGCCCCATTCCTATATTTTGCCTGGGGTCCCCAATTCACTAAATCCGCCCCTGTTCATCATAATACACAGCTGCACACCAACAGCATGGTCTATAATGGATTTTAGGTAACTAATGGCGAAGTGATGGAAAGTTTTGCATAAACACTTGAAAGCAGTAATTTGCAGCAGTGAGTTAATAGCTTAATCTTTGTGACTTGAGAATAGTCTTTGGTATATCAGTGAAAAGTGGGGCATTAATTACGTTGTGTATTCAAAGGATCATTTAAAAAGCTTAATTTCTTTAAAACGTCATTTAAAGTTAAAGTGTATTGCTGTTTGCAACCCATGTTACTAACATAATGTTATATATTTCTGAGTGAAATATATTCAATGAAAGAAAAATGAAGGCAGTGGATTGAATTTTATCCGTCTGGTATTATGCAGATGAAAAGTGCAATTCATTCAGATCATTTGTCTATTGGTTAAAGTTTTCCAAATTTCTTTTTCTTTCTTTCTTTCAATTTCTTTTTCTTTCTTTCTTTCTTTCTTTCTTTCTTTCTTTCTTTCTTCTTTAAAAATGCACAATTGTGTAATAATTTATGATATTTCTATTATTAATATGTATTATTATTATTGTTATAAATATTATAAATATTATTACATATATTATTAGTAGTAGTTGTAGTAGTAGTAGTAGTATTGGCATTATTGTACAAATACATATTATTATTATTATTATTATTATTATTATTATTATTATTATTATTATACAAATGCATAATTATGATAATGAGTATTGTTGTTGTTGTTGTTTTATAATAATAGTATTCTTACTTTTATTATGAGTTATTTTTATGCAATAATTAATTAAACCACAATTACACTTACCCTAAAAACAATAACAACCACAACAACAACAACAATAATTAATGTTGTTGTTGTAAAATACATTATTAATTATAATAGTTTTATTATTAATCCTAATTATTGTTTTGTTTTTATTTATATTTTTATATAAAATGTATATATTTTTATTATGAAAACTGTTTTCCTTAGAATAGCATGCCTTGAAGATTTGGTCACAGTAGAGTTGTGAACCTTTGTTTAAGTTTTTGTGCTTTAAAACATTCATTCTTTAAAGAAATTAATATTTTTGACATATGATTAAATTGTGTACTCTTACATGACTTGTACTACAGAAATTGATGTTATTACATTTGAAGTTATATCAGTGATCTGATCATTGTTCTAGATTCTTTATATTCTTTATTCAGCAACTGGGATATTTCTGCAATGATATACGGTAACTGAAAATTTGACCTTTTACATGATGCTGCATCCTTGCCAGTAGGCATTGATATAAAGTCCAAGACCACTGTCAGCAATCAATCAATCAATCAATCAATCAATAATTTGTGCACCTTTGGATATGAAGGTAAATGATAAATTGTGCAATTATAGAAACTGATATGTTCATCTGTTCTTTCATATTCACATTACACATTAAATTACATCTGATTAACGTTGAAGATGATGCCTGAAGATGAGGAGTATTTTTCGAAAGCACACTTGCAATATGTCTCTTCACTGACACCCTCCACATATTGGCTTTTCTAAACAGACCTTGTTTCTCATCCAGCAGCGACTAACTTCACAATGCTGCAGCGAATCTCTGCCAGGCTCCTCTGTGTCCTCCGGAGATTGGATGGGCTTGATAGCTGCCTCCACCAGCCTTTTATCATAGGTTCTCTCTCTGAGTGGATGTTCCATGAGGGTCCTGCTCCATGGGGGATCCTGAGCAAGAAAGCCCAAGGATAGGGGGTCTTAAGAGAAATGAGTGTGTGTTACACCAGTGCGATTCAGGATTTTTATTTCCCCAAGGGTGGAGAAGGCAGTCATTCTGACCCTTATGCCCTGGTGTACTTGATGTACTGATAAATCCAAAGAAAGACTGTTCATAGCTTTATAGCCATACTGTATCAATGGGTCAGATCTAATGAGATAATAACTATTTTGAGATGAACAGTGCATGTTTCCATTGATTTAAACACCATGATTTTGGTGATATGGCTTATTGTGGTTTTGTAAACTCCAACGATGGACTGGAGTCATGTGGATTACTTGTGGATTATTGTGATGTTTTTATCAACTGTTTGGACTCTCATTCTGACGGCACCCATTCACTGCAGAGAACACTGAGAGCAAGTGATGTAATGCCGAATGTCCACATATCTGCTCCAATGAAGAAACAAACTCATCTACATATTGGATGGCCTGAAGGTCATTGTTTTTCTTTAACTTGAATTGAAAAAAAGCATAGATTAAAAAAATAATAATTATACTGTGATACTAAAATATTCCATCTTGTCACAGTCGTGAGATGTAATGTCCAAAAATTATTGAAGAGGTATGAAGAAAATAGCTGTGTACCATGACTACAACATTGAAGATGCAAGGCCAGGAGCGGATAAAAATTCTCCTTTTCTCATTTATTTCACATTGTGGCACACATTTAAGTGCTGTTCACCAGTTATATCAGTTTTATCTGTAGTGGCTTGTTTCCAAGTGTTGGGTCACCAATTGAAGGCCGCCAACAGTCATTGGCTTGGTCTGTAATGCGCCCTTGGGTTACTATATACATATGTGTTCCACAATTTATATTGAGTTATCACTTATCAGCACAGTGAATTTGGCTTTACCCTGAAATTAATGTAGCTATTAGCTTTGCTAATCTTCTCAAACAGCCTGCAGGATGGCTGATTAGAACTGTCCCCAAGGAGCCGATGTATTGACCTAATTAGCGAACGGAATTGGGGTGATTATTTTGCGCGTAAAATGTTGTTCATGATAAACAAAGATTATGATGATAGCTCTAAAGATTTCCACAGTTTAAATGTTGGTAATTACCCTGTACCAATCTACATCAGCAGAGCTGTGCGCAGAGTTCGGTTAGCATAATAGATGGGGATTATCAGCGTCTTCTCTAGTTACACTGCGTACTGTTTTATGGAGGATATTTTTACTCCAATTGATTAGCAGTGATTAAAATGCGCATTTGAGCTGGAGTTATTGTTCCTTTCCTTCCTGTTCTCTGTATTCTCCAGCTGTCCTGTGAAATGTGACTTCAACCATACAGGAAAAAAAAAATAAGTAAAATATATGGAGGGCAAAATATATATCTAAATGCTGTTCAAAAATATATTTATATTTTTAAATTCAGAAAAATTCCAATAATGTATGTATGTGTATATATATATAATGTGTGTATATAT
>NW_015505201.1:918073-929230 GCF_001515645.1 Sinocyclocheilus grahami | reverse complement strand
GTGTATATATATATATATATATATATATATATACTGAACATATTTTAGTAAATATTTTTTGGTCATTGTATATTTTGAAATATATTAAAAACAATCTTTATTTTTTTATTAAAAAAAAAAATATATATATATATATATATATATATAATGCATTTGTACGTGCACACATGCATTTGTAAGGTTATTGTTCACTCGAATGTTTCACGTCATTAAAATGTTGCATATTTCACATGCTGCACGCCCAGTCACAGAATTCTACAGCGTTTTGATCTTGGAGGCCATCAGTCTGACATTACCCAGTAGAGCTGCTACAAGCGCAGCCTCATTCTGCTCAGGTTCACACTAATTGTGTCTGACTCTGAATGGAATAAATGCAACTGATATCATTGCGTAATGGCGATGCATTATTCACAGTAGATCTTTCAGAGAGGACTAGTCTGGGTCGCCATTGTGTTTGCAGTGGTTTCCTGTGGTTAAGTAGTTCCTCTGGTAAATATGTCATGGTTAAAAGGACTAAATCCCTGCAGGCAGCATCACTGAGCCACAACAGTGGGTAGTATCGCTTCTTCATTCAATTAATATGACATACTGTATCATACCGTGCATGACAAAATGCAGTTTCTGAATGCTTAGCTTATGTTCTTAACTGTTTTAATCAAGTTCTATGGAATATGTTAATCATATAAAAACACATGTATTCCATAGATCTATACATTTTAAATTTAAAATTATTTTATTTCAGTTAAGCACATTTCCCCCAAATTAATTTCCTCACAATGCATTCAGTCATTAGCATGAATTAATTAGCAGGTAATTACGTGCATGACAAAATGCAGTTTCTGAATGCTTAGCTTATGTTCTTAACTGTTTTAATCAAGATCTATGGAATATGTTAATCATATAAAAACACATGTATTCCATAGATCTATACATTTTAAATTTTAAATTATTTTATTTCAGTTAAGCACATTTCCCCCAAATTAATTTCCTCACAATGCATTCAGTCATTAGCATGAATTAATTAGCAGGTAATTCATTTTGGTACCTCTTTACAACAACGTGTTTTTTGTTAACATTAGCTAACATGAACTAAGAATGAGCAGTGTATTTTTTAAGGTATTTATTTGTCTTTGTTAATGTCAGTCACAGTGCAATATTAACAGATACAACTTTTTCTTTGATATTAAAAACATATTATTATTTTTTTAAAGTGCCCCTATTATGCCTTTTCGAATATTACCTTTCATGCAGTGTGTCATGTAGCTGTATGTGAACATAAACTCTCTGCAAATTTGTGAAGCCGACTTGCACGATAAATAAAGTTATTGTCTATCAAAAAAAAAATCGCCTAAACGAGTCGTCAGGAATTTGAATCTTATTCTGTTACGGCTCTACGTCACGAAGTAAGACATCTGCATAATATCCGCCCACATTCTACGTCGCCAACTTGCCCGCCCACAAACAGTAAAATTTCCATGTGGTTAACATCATGTCAAGAAGATGCTGTATCCTACGCTGTGAGAGTAAATTTGTTTTATCGCGTCTTATAATTATCACAAACATGTTAACACTTGACACTTACCACTGAGAAACGTCCTGCTCCAGTCGTGCTTGCGAATCAGTCTCTTGTCAATCAGCCAGTTCAAGCGTTTCATCATCAGACTCCGGCTCGAATTGGTAAGGTACAATCGATACCATCTTTTCTATGTATTGACAAGTCTCCAGAGCTGTCATTCCGTCATGGCAATGGCGTTTCGTTTCCGACACGCGCTGTATACGTTAGACCAATCCAGAGCCAATCTCTCTACGGCTCTGGACCAATCACAAAGGACTGCGCCATCTGACCAATCACAGCAGTGAGGGCTCACGGAAAGGAGGGGTTTAGAGAGACTGATTCTTTGAGCTGCTTCGCACGAGTCGTTTACGAATAATTTAGAAATGAAGTAAAATTAAATCAATTTTTTGAGAAAACTAACGTGATTTTTGACCTTGCATTTATGTAAACCTGTTTTAGGATACTCATAAAACAATATTAGCAACCTTAAAAATTTCATAATAGGGGTACTTTAAATAATAACAAAAAACAATAACGTTAATTTTAATTAAAGAAATGTGTTTGTGTGTTTATAAAGTAATATTATATTTTATCATATTTTTATATTTAAATTATTTATTATAAATAACTAATTTTGTAACCAGTAATAATAATAATTATTATTATTATTATTATTATTATTATTAAAGGAACATATTAAAATATAACAATAATTTTAAAAATCTGCCAATTAATAAGCCTAGTTGTTATACTTGTTCTTCACGGTTTAGTTATTAGTAGTAGTAGTAGTAGTAGTAATATTATTATTATTATTATTTACCTTAATTTTTGTTTGTTTGGTGAAACATACTGCTATCATGTAAACTCTGATAAAATATGTTTTGAATTCAAAAAGCGACACATCAAGCACATGCATGACACCCATGATTGTTATTTTTAGCTTTAATATCGGCTTGATATTACGCTTTGACTACCCGAGACGCTGCTTGTTCCATTTGCCAAAATAAATATCTGAGACAGAGAAGGTTCAGTGCGACAGTGTCAGGGGATCATCATCTCTGGAACCCTGATGACTCACACATGTAGAGAGAGAGAGCTGTTCAAAGCCACAGTCTCCCCCAACAACAAACAAGACTTTCGTATGTTCAGAAGATTTCCATTCCTTCTAAAAATGCTACAGGGAATAACTAACGCATTCTCCGGATCTGAATGAGTGGGCGACCATAACTAACTATAAAAAGTCAGCTTTGTTTTTATTCACATTTTGATATGCTTGATATGCTGAGAGACGTGCGGCGCCTGCTGTAGCGAGACTGTCATAAGTCACTGTCTGCTTCCTGTTTAGCTCATGCATCTGTTGCATTAACCCTCCGATTAGTTGATATTTTCGCGCACGCTAATATCGCTAGCACGTACCGGAACAGACACTCCCCTGGTCTCCAGATTTGTAGTTAATCAGCCCAGATGGTGATTCTGACCATGGTCATTTAATCGTTATGTTTACGAGTCTGCTCATGAGAAAAACAGTAGCACGCCCCTGAGATGGAGAGCGGGGCCCGGCGCTGGTTATTCTTGGAGAGCGAGACGGAGAGAGAGACTCATTAGGCAGGTAGGAATATGAGTGGCACAGCTAGTATGCCACTGAGCCCCAAGTCCAAATCTTCCTCCTCCAATTAGGGTTCTGCCAGTGTGAATGAGTGAGCGAGGAAATGTGTAAGAAAATGTCCTTCTGAATTTTAAGAATGTGTGTGCGTGCAACCCAACTGTGGGTTTCTATGCCAACATAAATGACTTTCTGCTCTGTAATTGTATTCTAGACAGATTGCAATCTCAGATAGATGGGTGAGACTGATGAGAACTTGTCCAGGTCACATTTAGCAAAGAAAGAAATTATAGTTTGCATAAAGAGAAAGAAGCCCATTTTAGGACCATTAGGATTTTTGAAGTGAGACATCATCTTTATTAAGCACATTTTCTCCACCCAAATGTTTTATTACCGTGAGGTGGTCATCATTTATGTTGTTCTCAGTGTTGATTCTCATTAAGTACGATGTATTTTCTACAGTAAATTAATAAATACTTTAAAACGTAAATATCATCATTATTATATATTAAGCAGTTTATTATTATTATTATTATTACAAAAAATATATGATTTAGTACTTCTCAATTTAAATGTAGTTTATTTATTTGTATTTCTTTTTTGCTTGGTCTGTAAGATTATTAGTCAATTTATACAATATATAAATATATATATATATAAAAAGGGAAATGTATATAAATAATTACAAATAATTATAATTAATTACAACTATTTATATCAGGTGCCAGTAGTAACTGTAGCAGAATTAATGTTGTCATCAACTAATCTGTTCGTCCAGCGAACATTCAGTGTAAGTTCATATCATCTCTAAGAAAGGATATTTTCGTGGCCACAGAAAGTGTCTTTCCTATAGTATTAGTGCATTTGAGCATGTAGCTGGATCAGAATCATAAAGGGACATTATTCACAAGCAGGACCAGAAACTCATGTAATTTGTGCACAAAAGTTTTATTAACTAAACGCTAACACACATAACTAGTCTAAACAAACAAACAAATAAACATACACTCACACACACGTACATACAAAGGGGAGCTAAAGTGGATGAATGAAGCCATTAGAGAAACCAGAGAATGCAGTTATGGAAAATGAGTCAGAACCACCTGAGTTAAAAACCACCAGTGCCGTTTTACAGCTTATAAAAACCTCTGTTTCTTTTAGTTAAATGTACGATACTTGCATTGCCCTGGTTGCTGAACGAGTGTCCGGATGCAGTCTCGGATGAAAGTTTTGATGGTTTGAAGGTTTGGTGGCGTTGGAGTTCTTCACGTTCTTCCGGGTTTGAAGGGTGATGAACTCCAAAAGATGTTATTCTGGCCCGGTGGTGATTGGGAGAGTTTTCTCCAAGATGAAGGTGATGAGAGAAGAGCGCAGAGCTCGAGAGACATCAGCTGAAATCCTTGGTGAATGGAAATACGAGGCAGCAGCCTGGCACAATCTTAGGGTGTCCTTAGAAGAGTTCTAGCTCAGCATCCTCATCCTCTTAGGATCTAAAAGAACCGCAGACTGAGCTGTGTTGAGGGACTTAGCAACCAGAAGATGGGAAGGTGATGAGAGACGAGTGAAGAGACGAAAAGCCAGGCGGGTCACTGAAGTGAGGCCTTTTAAGTTCTGTGGAGGTCCCACCTCTCGGGTTCAAAGAGCCAATGGTGACTTGCACTTCTGGAGGGAAAGTTTACAACTCTTTGTCTCTGAACATGGTAATTTGCATATGTAACTGGTTTGGATGTTGATGCAAAGACTACTAAAGATTCTTAGAACACTAATATGTTGCATAGGCATAAACATATAATATACACTCTCAATTAGATCATCCGAAGACGAATTCATAGAGACCAAACATGGTATATGTAAGGTTACATGAACGAGTGGTTATATCATTAGCCTGCATAAAACAGTATACAATACAAAAGACAATATACAAGAACAGTAATAATATACACAATGATCTGAAGGATATGTGTGTTCATTCAAAGAAAGGTTTTTCTATGAATTAATTAGAGAAGAGTCCATTTTTATGGGCATAATGTCCTTTCCTATGGTGTTAACAGATGATTTTGTCTTTGGTTGCCATCATGGAACCAGAGGCCTGTTCTGCCTTTCTGAGGTGTTAGATGGATTTCGGGGAAGGGTCCATAGACCCTCATAGTTGGCTTGTTGTTTGTGTGAGGGGGTGTTAGGGATTATTTGTTAAATATAACAAATAATTGTGTGTCTGATTGGTCCTAATGCTACAATATGTACACTTACACTTAAATGTTTTTGAAAGAAATCTGTTATGGTCACCAAGGCTGCATTTATTTGGTAAAAATTACAGGGGGGGGGGGTAATTGTAATATTGTAATATTTGTAATATTGTAATATTGTAATATTTTATAAATATTACAATTTATAAAAATTATTTACTTTTCTTTTCTTTTTGTTCATTTATTTATTGTTTAGAACAATGTAAAAGTCTTTGCATTTACTTTAGATTAATTTAATGCATCCTTGATGAATAACATAATTTCTTTCAATATATAGGCACTGCTCTTTAAAAGTACAGCATTGAGAATCTTAATGGTCCTAAAAGGAGTTTCATTTTCTTTAAGCACAATGTATTTCAATCTTATTTCTTTCAATTTTCTGTTCAAATGAGTCTTAAAAGTAGAGCTGTCCTTACAGTTTTGCTCTGCTATTAATCATTGCCTTGGCAATGAAATGTGGGGCGAGACCATAGACAGGTAAAATATAAGGATGTGCACAGTCATTCCTGTCTGTGATGATGGACATTCACAGCATCCATAATGAAAATGTCCACTAGTGATCACAGATACAGTACATGAACACTCTCAAATGTCTTGCCCTTGAGCATCAAAAAGCCCAAGCCGGACATGTTTCGGACAGATTTTGTGAATATTCCTCAGATTGGGTGGTCCATTGACAGAATCCCCCTTATTAAAAGAGTTTATTTAAAGATGTGACTTTATTCAGTGCCCTTTCACTCCCATCAGCTCCTGTCAAAACTCCTTTAAGACTCTGTGATCAGCAGGTTTTTGCTCCGACCAGAGAGCAGCAGCAGTCTTAAATTATTCACCAGAAACTTGGGCTCTGCCTTTTAATGGGCAAATATTGAAGCAGCGGATAGGTAGAGAGGATTCTGGGAGTCTCGGAGGAGTGCAGAGAGAGAGAGCGAGAGAGAGAGAGAGCTATATTAACTGAAAGAAATGCTGTCTCATGGCTTTTCTTCCTGCGCTGTCTCCCCTCTAGTGAACTGTTGGGAAGCACACATAAGTTACTCTTTATTTAGGATGTAACTCATCCTGTCAACATGGGTGTGGGCCAACACAGCTCATGAGTATGTTTAACACTACACACTGTAGTATGATAAAAAATATGCTGGCCGGGTTTTGTTATAGTCTTCTTAATGTGGTGAATATATTTGTGGCCATGTTGTATATAACTGCTTTATGAACAGGTGAGAGAAGAAAATGCATGGTGTAATGCAAAAATAGAAGGGAAGCATCCCAAACTTAAATTTAGCCTTACATCACTTGCTCATCAATAGATCCTGTGCAGTGAATGGGTGCCGTCAGAATGAGAGTCCAAACAGATAATAAAACATCACAATAACCCACAAGTAATCCACACGACCCATCCATCAACTAATATCTTGTGAAGCAATAACCATGTGTTTAGTAATAAACAAACCCAACAAGACATTTTTATCTTTAGACTCTTGCTTTCACTGAAATATGAGTCTATAATATGGCTTATAGAAGAGATGAAAAAGTCATCTCACCTGACTAAAGAGAAATATACACAGATTTAGCATTGTTTAAAAGCAAAAACTGCCCTATACATTCTAAACAGTTCTAAAAGTGATGTTTTATCAGCTGTTTGGACTCTCATTCTGACGGCACCCATTCACTGCAGAAGATCCATTGGCGAACAAGTGATGTAATGCTCAATTTCTTTTCCTCTACTCCTCTACATCTTGGATAGCCTGAAAACTGAATCATCCTCAAGTCATCCAAGATGTAGATGAGTTTGTTTCTTCAAAATTATGCACATTTCTGCGAATTTAAATTATTGGTTGAACTATTTCTTTAAGTACTGATTTAATTAAATGGATTGGCAGCATCATTTCTGCAAATATTTGATCTGCTTCAAAACCTAGTGAGCTGCCTCACTGCTTACTGCCTGCATACTAAGGCAACATTGCAACGGTTATGAAACCTCTTATGTGACTGATTTGGAACGCAAGAGGGAAGATGTGATACTTTAATAACCATAAATAGAAATGACACACACACAACATTTTCATAAAATTGTCATAGTTTTTAAACCTAGATTATTTAATCATTTTTAACTATGTATTTGTATCAATAAATAGAATTATGAGTACTCTTGCAATCGACGTTTCTCTTTCTTCATTTGTCATCTTAGATTTTTTTGTTTTTTATTTTTTTCATTTTTCTCATCCACTGGCTTATCACAGTGCATTATAAAAATTGCCTTCTCCTTGAAGGATACATGTGAGGCTGCCTTAGAATTTGGTCAAAACAAGGTGTCTCAGGAGGCAGCATAATTAAGTTCCCTAGCTTCATGCCGGGAGACGAGCCTGTGATGTCTTAAAACGTTGCATCCGTAAGCAGCATACCGGGTTTTAGAACAAAGCAATTGGGTTTTGTGCCTGTTTCTCTGTGTGTGTGCAGAATTACATATGTGTGAGATGAAACAACTCCGGACTAGACACTGTGGAAATTATTGTTTAACCCCCCTCGAGTTGCAAATATAAAAACAACAACTTACTTACACATAGTAAAAAATGGTTATAAAAACTGAAACAGAAGCGAAACAAGTAATGGGAAAGAGGAGAACTAAAAAGCGATACGATATATACATAATAAATATGCATAGCACACATACATATATTATGTAAACAAAACATTTATTTTGGAAGCGATTAATTGCGATTTAATCGCGAAAAATAACACATGGGACGGTTGTTTAACATGACTTCTGTAAATACAAACTATTCATCTAACTTTATTACGAAAGGGACCTTCTTTCGTAGTGAACCATGCAGCATCCATTCTGCTGTGTAGGGAAACTGAGTTTGCAGAGTCATAATTTACACAATACTTCTGAATGCTTATTAATGGTCTTGTAAATGGACACGCCAGCAAAACAGCAGCGCTAGATTCTCAGCAAGACCAAACCACCATAGAATTAGCATATGTTTGAGTTTGTTTCAACATAAATCCTAATGGACAGCGTGGCGTAATGTTGCAGCTGCACTAATCCAGAGAACTGTGTCATTTCTTTCAAATGTCAAGCTGGGCATGTTGCACTAAGCTGTCAGCATTTTAATACCACTGCCTTTTCTCAAGAAGTTACATTGTGACCTTAAACATGTATTTCACCCAAAAATGAAATGACTGTCATTGTTTACTCCCCCTCATGTTGTTACACAATCGTATGACTTTTCCATACATACTTTTGAGCTCCAAAATGCACTTTAAAAATGTCATAAAAGTAGCTTGTACAACTAGTAGTTTGCATTCGATCAAATATACAGTAAAACAGTATTATAGTGAAATATTATTACAATTTAACACTACTGATATATAAATGAATATATATTTAAAATGTCATTTATTCCTGTGATGGCAAAGCTTAATTTTCAGCATCATTACTCCAGTCTTCAGTGTCACGTGATCCTTCAGAAATACTTCTAATATGCTGATTTGGTGCTCAGTTATTAATAATGGTTCTTATTATTTTCAGTGTTGAAAACCGGTGCTGCTTACTATTTTTGTAGAAACTGTGATACGTTTTTTTCAGGATTATTTGATGATTTAATGAACAGCATTTTATAATTATTTTTGTAACATTATAAATATCTTTACTGTCACTTTTGATCAATTTAATGCATCCTTCCTGAATAAAAGTTTTTTTTTTTTAATCATACTTATCCCAAATGTTAGAGCGGTAGTGTGCCATGGTCTCTTTTAGGTGTTAAGCAAAACAACCATTTTCAACATTGATAATAATAAAGAAATGTTCCTTATGCAGCGAATCAACATATTAGAATAATTTCTGAAGGATTATGTGACACTTAAGACTGGAGTTATGTCTGCTGAAATTTCAGCTTTCCATCACAGAAATAAATTACATTTTAAAATATATTAAAATAGTAAACAACTATTTTAAATTGTAAAAATATTTCACAATATTGCTGTTTTTACTGCATTTATAATCAGATAAATGCGGTGGTGCATGGAAAGGCAGTTTCCGTGCCATTCTGTGAATGTATGAAGACCAGAGATTAAGAGTTCTCTCATAAGGAATTTCAGTCTGTTCGGTCTCGTGATGTGGAGGGAAAAGTCAATCCGAAGCTTGTGATCACTGTCACATGTTTCCATGTGGCGGTCACGCTGTGCATCTCTTTTGACCATTATTCTTGATAACTTGCCCCAAAATTGACAATCTCCTTGGACTTGTCAATGTGTTCTTTTGTGTTAATGTTGAAAACTGTTCTGTGGCAGGGGTTTAGGTTTAGGCTTGCTTCAGAAGGGCTAGGGTCTGATTTATGACATCCTGTTGTCTTGGGCCTCTGTGGAATTTTTGTGACTCCTCGTGCCTCAACTCGGTTTTGACCAAATCTTAGATTGTCTGATTCGGTCTGATATCCTACAGCGGTCTTGGGGAGACTTCTTCCAAAAACATTAAAAAATCATAAATATTTCAAACTTTTGGCCAGCAGTGTAAATGGTGATAGGGTTCTAATTTTTGGACTCTTCCTTCAAACGCTAAAGAGGCTGTTAAAGTGGTTATGGAAACAAAGAAACAATGCAAGTCCTCGCTCACCTACCTTTTAACAGAGAAACATCCAGCCTCCTTCCAGTCAGGTCCCTGTCAGCTTAATTTTATGTGCATAGACCTTTTGTAGTGATACTGTCAGGGTTTGCTTTCATAGTGTCAAGCACATGCCACAGGCCAAGCAATGTAGGAGAAAGCCTGCAGTTATTCTGACAAGCCTAAACTCCCTTTGGGCACGAGTTAGAGATAACCTTGAAAGCAGACTGTCAAAAGACATCCTGGCATATGACCTATTAAAAAACATCCGGCTGCATTATTTTCCCAAACAGGAAAAACAACACAGCCGAGCATTATGAATGCAGTACAGTGGCTTCGACACTTCCTTGTGCTCAGATGGAGATAACTGCAGTAATGAATGTGTCGCTGGCCTCACTGTGGAGGAAAAACGACACAAGTAATGTAAATGAAGGACACACACGTGTATGCGTACACATGGCCCGGAAGGCGGGCGACACGGATGGCGTCTCGCTGTGAAAGGGCTTGTTAAGGGCTAACACAAAAGTAGATTCAATTGGGGAGCTCATCTCCTTAATATACAGAGCAAGATACAAGATACACAGGCTCTGTAGGGAAGGTAAGAAAAATGGAGGGAAGAACACAGAGGGGTGAATGGAATCAGCACAGGGAGGGGTGGAGAGTTTGGGCAAGACAAAAACAAGAAGGCAAGAAGATGGCAAAAAGACATAGTATATGTATAGTCAAACATTTTATACAAATGTTTTTTTTTAAGAAGTCACTAATGCTTACCAAGGCTGAATTTATTTGATGAAAAATATAGTAATATCAGTAATATTATGAAATGATATTGCAATTTAAAATAACTGTTTTCTATTTTAATATAATTAAAATGTAATTTAAATGAATTTTCAGCATCATTACTCCAGTCTTCAGTGTTATTAATAGTGGTTCTTTCTATTTTCAATGCTGAAAGCAATTTATTCTGCTTGATATTTTTGTAGAAACTGTAATTTTAAAAGTAAATTTCTTTCTTTCTTTCTTTCTTTCTTTCTTTCTTTCTTTCCAGGAATCTTTGTTGATTAGAAAGTTGATGAACAGCATTTATTAATTTATTTATTTATTTATTGACATTGCAAATGTCTTTACTGTCAGTTTAGACATATAAATATATATA
>NW_015505201.1:915516-918007 GCF_001515645.1 Sinocyclocheilus grahami | reverse complement strand
TATATATATATATATATATATATTTGCATTCATCTTCATCTTCTCCGTGCATTTATCTCACCGTAGCGTGACAAACCACTTAAACCACCTTAAAAAATCTTGAGTAAATTCAATTAAAAAAAAAATGAAATGTACTCACTTTTGTATGGTATTGTATCAGTGTTTCCATAAAAATATTAAGCAGCACAACTGTTTTCAACATTTATAATGTTTAATTTCTTCTTATTTTTTTATTTTATTAATTTTTTTCAGAAACACCATTTATTTGAAATAGAAATGTCTGGTAGCATATAAATGTACTTGAACATGCATGCGATATCAAAAAAGATTGCTCGGATTGAGGGAACAGATCAAAATTGTTGGACAGCACAACGGCTAAAGGTTTTTCAGTGCCAGATGGCTCCGGCGTCACTGACCAGATCAGCTGCTATAAATGGAACAGGTACCCAACAGGTCTGAACAAGCACACGGATGAGATAGCCATGCAAAGCTGAACAGAATTCAATTACAGACACATGGCCCCATATATTGTTTTAAAAAGGTTTTGAGTTGTTTATTGCTAAAGGGGGTTGAAAAGACTCATATTGTGTGAAGTATGTGATGCAGTGTTTTCTCGCACTGTTTAACACCTTGCACCCCCTCACCCTACACGCTGGCATGAGGTCCTTGATCATCGCTGAATGTGCCAGTGTAAACAGTCATCTAGCAGAATGTGTAAGTGTGAAGAAGTTTTGTTTTCTGTTTTCATGGCATAGTGTTATATACTTATACGTCTGTGCTATCCTGAGCGGTACTGTATGTGGCAATTGTGTCACCACTATGATTGGCTGATTACTCTGTCCGTGCACTAAAACTAACCTATCAATGCTAAGAACCAGTCTGTAAATGTGCCAAAGTAGACTGGAAATAGATCATATTTCCAGATAAATGTTTATTGGTAACATCCAAATTGAAATGAACTTGAAATAAAGGGTTAGGTATGTATATATTCTTTTATTAAATATTTTTCTTTCTTTCTTTCTATTTGAAAAAAAAGGTGTTGAAACCATTTTTTTCTCAGAAATTGCTAATAAATTTCACGTATTACTAAGAATAATCAAGTACATTGAATTGAACGTGAAATTCTGAATTAGAAAGAATGAAATATGTTTTCTTGTAAAACTTACTCCAATAATGTTTACAGTTTGTAGTAGTGTCACAGGATCCTTCCGAAACCATTACAGTATGCTGATTTGGTGCTCAAAAATATTTTATAATTATTATTTTTAATGTTGAAACCAATTATGCTGTTTAATATTTTCTGTGGTTTAAAAAATCAGGAATTAAGATCTTTAATGAAATATTTCAGTCTGTATTGTTGTCACGTTTGATCAATTTAATGCACCCTTGCAAATAAATAAGCAAATATATATATTAGGGGGTGCTCTGATCGGGATTTTTTGAGGCCGATCACAGAAAGCAATATCTGCCGATACGATCACCGATACCGATCTTTTAAAAGCCTTATTTTTATCATGTATAATTATTTATAGTAATACTCCAATCAGGATTTTTAGACATTTATTCAGGGCCTGAATTTCATTTTTGAAAATGGGGGGAATTTCCCTCTTATAGGTGACTTTTGTGAGAGGGGATATTTTTATTTGAAATTTGAGGGGTGGAGGGGAGCATTTTTTAGAGATTTTTCAAAAATATATATTTATCTCACCTAAATGTTCGATCATGAAGTGCATTTTTGTTTTTACACTCATGCAATTGTTGCACAATAGCTTACACACAGCACAACACTGTTGCTCAAGCAAGTGGCAAAACATTTAAACTACTTTTCTTACGTTATCACAAACATTCTAAATTAAAACTTACCACTTACAGAAACAGTCAGCTCTAATGCCTTTTGAATCTTTATTACAAGCAATCCTGCAGTTCATAAAGAACTTTTGTTTTCCTACCTCAACGAGTGCCATCTATTATTGCCTTGTTTATCTAAAAGTACTCTTTTCCTTTAAACCTAGCCAAAAAGCCATATGTGTTGACTGTGAAACACAGACTTTAATTATATGCATTTATGGTGCAATTACTACATGTTCGTTTTCATATTTACAGCAAAAAATGCGCTGTCACTTTAATTCAGCGTGTGCAGCAAACTCGGTGTGGAAACAATCGCTGCACTGCTGCAGACTGCTCATGGAACACACTGCCGAACCGCAACGTGTGCCGTGTGAACACTTTAAATCTGTTAACATGAGCGTGGAAAAAAATATGCACCGCATACGCACTGCAAATGGAGTAATGTGAATCTGGCGTTATGTATATGTTATGTATATGTATATGTATATGTATATGTACAGGTGCATCTCAATGTCCTGGTAGATGGCTGTGTTGACTGTGGACTTCAGAAAACACACGAGTTTCACAATTTGAGTTGAATTACTGACTAACTTTTCCATGACATTCTAATTTATTGAGATGCACCTTTATATGTATATATATA
>NW_015505201.1:881040-915494 GCF_001515645.1 Sinocyclocheilus grahami | reverse complement strand
TATATATATATATATATATATATATATATATATATATATATATATATATATATATATATATATATATATATATATATATTATATTACACATATATATTACTTTTAATACCTCAAATTATGTCCCTTAAATGGTAAGTCATTCTGAAAATGAAATTATATAAACCTAAAATAGCATACTATAATAATATATAATAATTATAATTAAAAAATGTTTAAATACATTCACAGTAGTTATATAAATTAGTTTGAATCGCATTCCATTTAATCATAACTTCCTTAAATTCAAATTCAAATTATATTTCTGCATCCTTGTTTCATCAGTTCAAATTCAATTCGGATTGGAATTTCAAAGGCATTTTTATTTCCCTTCTGACTGAGACACAGCCTTGGTGCATTTGCACTGAGCATGCATGGAATGTGTGCCTGTGTCTGTGTGGCTATTCTTCTCTATCAGAGCTCAGCCACTGGCACTTGGCTTCAGTCTGCCACCCAGGGCCCGAGAGCACCAGTTCAAGCTGAGATTACTCCACGCTCAGGGCACGCGATGCCCAATTAAAACAGAGATTACTGAGAGCCCAGCTCATGAGACTCCAGCCTCCTCTGAGGACAGACCTTAGCACAATGAGAAACCTGAGCTTTATCTGCCACCCGAGAAGGAAGCAATTACAAGCATACTTACAGAGACTCCAGCCTAATGAGGATGCTGTATATCAAGGTCCACAGTGGAAAGTCCACAGTTACTGCTGAGTCAGAACTTCTCAGGTTGAGGAGCAGTCTTGCTGCATGGTGACTTCAAAGGTGGCTCTTTTTCTCTGTGTGTGCTTGTGTGAGTGGACAGAGTGAGACAAGAACTTATTTTGTACAATAATTCAAATCCCAGAGCAGGGACTTGATGGGAAAAGCAAAGGCTATTTTTATTGTAAAACAAAAATGCTGTGTTTTTTATATTCTAGAGGAGAGCTATAAAGCTGAGTAGTTCACAACAAAACAATAAACAATGACAACAAAAAAAGCATTTGTTCTGATATTCTTTGGGGAAATAAATGGAGTGTTTTGTTTATGCTTGGTAATTTCAGGCAAACAAATTTAGACCAAGGAAGCAGAACCCATGTGTGTTGAATGGCTTGGAGACCCAAACAAACTAGTGAAGAGTAAAGAAAGAAGTATTTATTACTAACGGTGCCTGCTTACACATGCATCTTCTGCAAAACTGGACCACTTTATGCTTTATTCAAAATCAAAATATAAACATGGAGATTTTTGTATAATGATGCAGCCGAGTCATGATTGATTGTTCAGATAGAAACAGGAATATTTTAAGTAACTCCATGGAGCTCTAGCTTGACTACACTGTAAAAAAAAATCTGCAAACATGTTCCTATATGAACATTTCACTGTAGTTTTCTGGTGAAATGAACACTAGAATAAGTAAAAAACTTTTTCTTTCTTTTTCACACAAATTATGATTATAGGGGCAGATCATCAGTAAATAAATGCATATGTTTACGCAGTTCCTTGCACAATACTATATGTTACAACCTCAAAACAGTTTTACCATAGTTATGGCCATAGCCAGGGTTTGAAAATTAGTGAGGTCTGGGGTGGGGTTAAGAATTGTGCTATAATAACCCCTACAAATGCAACTCATTATATACACTAACACTTTAAAAGAGACAGAGTAGGTGTTTGTAAAAGATGTTTTCTCGGTTTCGGAGGGATGAACACTGTTAAGTTATACCATATTTATTGCATCAAAATCTGTTAATATTTAACTATAGGTTAAGGGTGGGTAATTTTAGCAGTTGTTTATTATTAATCATGCAACAATACATATTACTGTTATAGTTTTCATTAATAATCATTGCTGTATAGCTGATAACTTTGTCTAGTGCTCTTATGTTTTTAGTGTGATTTGTGAAAATTTAACTACTATCCTGTCAGTAATAACCAGTCGATGGGCTTTTTTGATTACTGTCAGTTCAAGTGCCGGCGATGCAGTGTTGCCAGATATTGTCAAAATCTGTTAATATTTAACTATAGGTTAAGGGTGGGTAATTTTAGCAGTTGTTTATTATTAATCATGCAACAATACATATTACTGTTATAGTTTTCATTAATAATCATTGCTGTATAGCTGATAACTTTGTCTAGTGCTCTTATGTTTTTAGTGTGATTTGTGAAAATTTAACTACTATCCTGTCAGTAATAACCAGTCGATGGGCTTTTTGATTACTGTCAGTTCAAGTGCCGGCGATGCAGTGTTGCCAGATATTGCGATAAAAAAATCAAAATTAAAAAATCTGAAAATCTGATTCAGATAAAGATATCACTGACCCTCAACTGCAACTACCCACTTTATTAACTTTCTAAAGTGTCAAATTAAGTGGAAAATACAAGTCCAAAGACGCTTACAATAGCCTGACCATAGTGCATGATTTGTAAAATAATACTTTTTAACATTTGCATCACATAATCTGCTCCATGTGTGTTTTTTCTGATGTAGTAAACTTGCTCGGTAGCTCACCTGGTACAGTATTGCACTTGTGATACTAGGCGCTCGGGTACAAGTCCCGTGAAACACAAGTCTTGATGTACAAAAAGCTCAAAGACTTATAGAATCAAGCTTTGTTGCTTCAGCAAAAGCATTTTTTCTCACGTTTGCCTTTGTTAACTTTATTGGTTAGGTTTAGGGTAGGGTTTAGTGTAGGTGGTATGTAACCTTTAAGCACCACTCATGTATCACTCCTGTGATACGTACAACAAACAACCTAAAAAAACGTTGCTACAGTCATGTTTAACTGTTTCTGAGAAAATAAATCTCATGCTATCTAGCTCCAGGTGCTGGACATTTCGTATTGAAACTGCTGTGAAACTTGCTATAAGCAATGCAATATCATTTTGCATCCATTTTCTATCCAGGCACATTTTTTCATGATACTGTGCTGTTTAATAAGTCCACATCTGCAATGGAGAAAAAAGATATAGCTTATGGCACCTCTTGCCAATGTGTCATCTGAAAAGTGCAGTGAAATGTGCAACAGGGCAACGTATTTCACATTTTGGAGATATGTAGGTAGCATCACATATTTCCAATAAGCCTTGTATGTTTAACTCAATGTCTTTGTAATCAACTATGAAATTTACTAGCAATTTTAGAGTGAAATTTTTTTCTACAGCATCAGTGTAGTACATGCTAAATCCCAACCAAGCACTTTAACATTCAATAGTGAGTAAAAATCAGTGCATGACATTGACCCTACCACAAACTTAATGAAAATATATCAACTCCGTCTTTTTTCATCTCAAATCCAAGTTTGTTGTGAAAGTGAACACCCTATGACTTAGACTCTTTCAACCTTGTAATTGGTTGATGCTGAATAATTAGCAGTTCTAATTAATTATCAACAGTAGAGTGAGGAGATATTCCACTGAGACGTCAAGGTCACCGCCGTTGTTTCTCTCCACCCAGGAATGACTGCATTAGAATGACCTTAATCAATTGATCCAATCTCAGGGTGCACCTGTGTTCATTTACTTCACCCCTGTAAGATGTCCTGCATAGCAGATAGTTTCAAGCTGTGTTGTCTTGTATATTAAGTTTCATGGTTTGTGCATAGTGTAGAATTGTAATTCTCCCCAATTGTAAGTCGCTTTGGATAAAAGTGTCTGCTAAATGTATAAATGTAAATGTAATGTAGAAATTCTTTTTCTGTTTGTTTGTTTTTTTATTGGTCACAGTAGAGCAGTTAGTTCACTTTGTCAGTTTTCAAACCACAGGTTTTCTTATGGGTGAACGTATGAATGAAATAATGTCTGTGGTTACCCAAAGAGACTCATGTTTTGTTCTCCAACATCAATAGCACTCAATTCAAATGTGAATTCTGATACTGTTTGTGCTCTTAAAAACGTTGCTGCATAAGGACTGCACTTAAAGGGATAGTTCACCCAAAAATGAAAATTCTGTCATTAATTACTCACCCTCATGTCGTTCCAAACCGGTAAGACCTTAGTTCACCTTCAGAACAAATATTGACATATTTTGAATGAAATCTGAGAGCTTTCTGACCCTGCATAGACAGCAACACAACTGAAACATTTTATGGCCCAGAAAGGTTGTAAGGACATTGTTAAAATAGTCCATGTGACATCAGTGGTTCAACCTTAATGTTATGACGCTATATGAGAATACTTTGTGTGCGCAAGGAAAAACTTGATATTCCAGTGAAACAACACGCTTTCTTTTGTAAAACTGACTGCAAGCTCACATTAAGATCTGCCCTCATCCAATCAACAACTGTTGGATAGAATCAAGTCCTCATCCTGTATTTTTTTGATAATCCATTTCACTTGGATGTACATCACATTATGCAAGAAAAGGTTTGTCGCTACTTCCATTTCACAGTGACAGATCAACATCAACTAGTAGGGAAAAAATGTCCTGTTGAAAGAACTTTTCTAGAGTTGGATTGGGAGAACAAAGAGGGTGTGGGATTGTGAGATCTTTGCAAGTTGGATTGTTATAATTTTAACAGACTTGGAATAAAAATGTTTCCAGTTTTCCAATGTTGCACTCTGAAAATATTCCCAGTGCTTGCTTGGAAAACCATTCCCAGTTTTGAATTGATTTAAGAAAACAATTTCAGTGTTGGATTAAGGACACATTTCTATTTTGGTGGATGGAAGAACATTCACTTTGTTGGATTACAAAACCATTATCAGTATTGATTTGGATTTACATTGAAATATATGCATTTGGCAGATGCAAAGCAACTTGCATTGCATTCAAGATACACATTTTTATCAGTTCTTGCTTTCCCTGGGAATCAAACTCATGACCTTGGCATTGCTAGTGCCATCCATGCTCTACTGTTTGAGCAACAAGTATGAAAGTGTTGTGTTGGTAGAAAAGTTCCAGTGTATTGGAAATTTTGATTCAGTGGCTCATTGATTCATTGTCTGTTTGCATTCATTACACCTTGAACGGGAGAGGGCTTTCCTGTCTTTCATTGGAGGTTGTTTCTAATAGACCAATTATGTGGTAAATTAGACCAATTATGTGGCATAATCAACATTTTTCAGCTACCGCTTCTCATCCAAGTCATTGTTCTATTGATCTCTGTGTTACCTAGAAGACCTTTGGATTTCTCTAATGTGAATTTCTATCAAACAGCAAATGTAATTGAAAAGAAAAAAATAATACATAGACAAAATTGAGAACAAAGGCGCTGTGTTCTAATTCATTACGCTAAATAGAAGAAAGGATAACACACTCCTCTGAATGCATTAAAAAGAAATGAAGCATATTGATTTAAATTAAATGAATAACTGATTTCACACCCCCAGAATAGCTGAAAAGATCTGAGAGGGAAAATGGGTTTCGTGTTGAGGCAAAAGAGCAATAGAGGCCTGTCAGAGAGTGTGGAGGTACCAGCCAGCAGTCATGTGTGACACACAGTCCCAGCATTCCTCCCTGCGGGGCACAGTGGGGGGACTGTGGGAGGGGTGAGCGTTATGATGCTGGTGGGGGGACTGTGGGAGGGGTGAGCATTATGATGCTGGTGGGGGGTCTGTATTGGAGCTGCAGGCAGAAACACAGACAGCTCGACAGCTGTGGGGTGCTCGCAGACGCTCGTGTCATCTATAGGGGGTTTCGGAGTGCATACAGCGCCAGCAGATGAGGAAGAGGAGAAGGACGAAGAAGGATGTGGTGTCTCTCTCACTGCCTTCTTTTTATGACTTTGCCGTCTCTCTTGGTTAATCTGTTTTTCTCTTTGCCTTTCCACTTCCTGTCTCTCTGTTTTATATTTTCGCTTTTCAGAGGGTGCAATTAGGATAATGACTAACACTGAACTAGTTCCAAATTAGTTCTGTCAGCATGCTAAAAATATGTTTTAAAAAAGGCATCAAATACGTAATTCATACGTAGTCGATCAGACAAGGAACATTAATTTTCTTAGCGCCATTATTTTTAATAATACGGTAGCCTGTGATCTAATTAAAACGTAGCCAGGAGACAAAACGTAGATCAAATGGAGATGTGTGGTCAAATCTGTCCCTGCCCAATTTTGATGGAATATCAAGTTGTGAATATTACAAACAATATTTTAAGGAAAACTTTCCATATGTTCTCCCTGGGATTTTTTGGGGAGGGGGGGGGTTGATTTGCTTTTGCTATGTTGTTTACTTTTGTATGTTTATTTTTATCGTTTAATTTTGTTTTACTTTGCTTTATTTTTTAAACCTTTTGGTTTTGTTTGCTTTTTCTTTAACATTTTTTTGTTTTTCTTTGCTTTGCATTTGTAACTTTTTTTGTTTTGTTTTTGCTGTTTGTTGTTTTGCTTTATTTTTCAGGGTTTTTTTTCTTTTTTCTTTTACTTGTTTTTCTTTTGTTTTGAATTTTACTGTGTTTTTGTATTGTTTGTTGCTTCATTTTTGTTTTGCAGTTGCCTTGCTCTGCTTCATTTTTTGTTTGTTTGTTTCCTTTGCTTTGATTGTTTTTATTTCTGTTTTGAATTTTACTGTTTTTGCTTTGTTGCTTAATTTTTGTTTTTATTTCTGTTTTTGAATTTTACTTTGTTGCTTTGCTCCGCTTCATTTTTGTTTTGATTTTGTTTTTATTTATTTGTTTGTTTTCTTCACTTTTGTTTATTTTTTTTATTTTTAAGTTTTTATTTTTATTTTATTTTTTATAAGGATTGTAATGCCTCACTGTTTTGGTTTGAGTCTGCTTTCATTAGCTGTAGAGTGCTCATTGCTCTCTACATTGCTCATTGCACAATGCTCATTTCTCCAACAATTCCTACACTCCATGTCAGATCTGAACACCATGTGAGTAAAAGACTAAGTGAGATGGAGAAGAAAGTGGTTATTGGGAAGCATTAAAGAAGCTCTGGTGATTTGTTAACCTTCTGAGAAGATTACCCAGTATCGCTGTTACTTTTCTGGAATCGCTTCATTTTTGTTTTGATTTTTTTTTTTTTTTTTTGTTTGTTTTCTTCACTTTTTTATTTTTAAGTTTTTATTTTTATTTTATTTTTTTATAAGGATTGTAATGCCTCACTGTTTTGGTTTGAGTCTGCTTTCATTAGCTTGGCTCCCTGGATGATACAATGCTCATTTCTCCAACAATTCCTACACTCCATGTCAGATCTGAACACCATGTGAGTAAAAGACTAAGTGAGATGGAGAAGAAAGTGGTTATTGGGAAGCATTAAAGAAGCTCTGGTGATTTGTTAACCTTCTGAGAAGATTACCCAGTATCGCTGTTACTTTTCTGGAATCTCTAATGGTTTTGGTCAGGATAGGAGGCATGCAGTTAAGGTTTTCAATTTCTTTCCGACAGGGTACGTATAAGCGTCAATGTTTTTGGGCCGCTGTATGTGGTAGATGCGAGTGATATTGATCATTTTGTTTATGGATCTGCCATTCTTTGTCTTCTCGTTTCTATTTCAAAGGGAATAAAAATGTGAATTGGTAGATAAAATTGTCAGTAAAGCCTAAGCGCAGGATTCTCAGCTGTCTGGCATCATCTGAATCTCATGAAAACATCCAGTAAAAAAGTCAGTGATACAGGTTTCATAACATTATTTATGCTAGCCAAATCTAGCAGAAATTTTAAGTGTTTTATTCAATGCAATTCCATACAGCTCAAAAGAGGTCTGCAGTGTATTCCATTTAATTCATTCCTCCTTGAACCAGGGGACATATACATTTTTCCAGATGTAGCCAGCATCCAGAAATGTTTTGCAAAAGGAAGTGAACTAACCTGAAGGATGCTGGTTAAGGTCTGTGAGAATGCTAAGACAAATCGCAATGGGCTGCTTAACAGAAACTCAAGGCTAGAAACTAATGCACATTTTAAGAGTGTGAGATTTACCAGAACCAGTAAATAAACAGTTCTTAAACCACATGTTGTCAAAATGTCAAGGCTGACAGAAAGCGGAGGCCCAGGGCTTCAAGCTTGAACTTTATAACTGAATTGTGTGTGTGTGTGTGTGTGTGTGTGCATCTCCATTGCAACAGGGCCACAGGTGTCATCATAATAATTTTAAGCAGTAGCACACACGGCATACACACAGATTGCATTATTTATTCAGAGAAGAGTCATATTCCTGATTTAGAAACGAAATAGATTCCACCTGAATACCTATCTCTCACTCAAAATAGATATTTTCTCCAATTTTATGCACATGCCTTGTCACATGCGTGATGATGTGAGGGTTGTTTTGGGTCCATGAACTGTCTCTCTTCCTTGTTGATTTTCACAGCTTGACATTGAATGGCAACAGTGTGTGTTTTGGAAACTCTGACTGTCACTTTCTCTTATACACACATGAACGGGTGAAGCAGACAAACGTGTTTGACATTACACTTTGTGAAACATGAGCAGCGCTTTGCCTAGTAAAAAATGTGTGCGCATTTGTCAGCGAAGGAGATGAATATCACCGTGCAACTCCGCTAAACTCCAAGTTTTACAGAGGACAAGTTTAAAGGATGACAGGTTATATTTAGCTGCCTCCGAGTGTTTGTTTCGCAGAGTGAAGGCTGGCCTAGATAGATATAAGGAGGAAAATATATAATGCGAAATAAAACAATCAAGACAAGCAAAATGGAAAAAACTGTGGTCTGACAGATGTTTCATAGTGTGGAAAATTCACGGCGATGAATAAAAAATAAACTCTTTCTCTTTTCTTGCCTCTCTATGAAAGTGGACTGGATGTGACTCTGTAGTCCCATATCAGGGGCTAATTTAAAAACCCAACAAATATTGTACCTACTAAGACTGTGTCAGCATTTATTTTTAGAATCTAAGTCTTAGAGATTATTTTTGTCTCTGCAAACCTGGACGCCATGCGTAGAAATACTCAGCACTTTATTTGGCCTCAGTGATATTGCAGTGCCTGTGTCCTGTGCTGATGAATGTCCTTTTGGGAAGGTGCAGGGATGGGGAGAGAGATATAATACATTTATAGATGATATTGCATATAGCTATGTACAGTATATACCATATGTTTTTGCTCAATAAGTCTTTTAAAGGAAATGTTTCTATGATATTCTCACTTGGTTGCTATTTATCATACAAACAGACAGTCCCTTCCTAAACGTATGCCACTGGTGAAGCTAATATTGATAATATCTAATATCTCAGTGCTAATACAATTATAGATGTAGTTGTCTATCCACATTAACCATTAAGGGATATGAAAAAGTATTGTAGCAATGGGGAAAAAATTATATACAACAATTCAGAATTGTCATTTTTGTATGACATTGCTTTAGATAACAAAATATCAAACCAACTGACTTTTATTTTAAAGGAAGATGACACAAGCAAACTTATCATTCAAAACATCTCACAGAAATAAAGAAAATATATAAGTTTGGAGTCAATAGGGGTCACAGGAATACATTCTATTTTATATATTAAAATAGAAAACAGTTCTTTTAAATCAATATATTTAAAATATATTTAAAAAAAAAAATTGTGATCAAATTAATACATTCTTGGGGAGTATGGAAGGTCTGAATATATATACAGGATATATATATATGTATGTATCTCACAATTCTTTTGTATGAAAAACAGTTTGTATGTCTCAAAAAAACTTTTCTTCTCAGAATGTATAGTTTATAGATCTAAACAGTTCTAAATTTGTAAGTTTGCATCTCACAATTTTGACTTTTTTCCTCTGAATTCTGAGTTTACATCTCTAAATTGAGTTTTTTTCACACCATGGGATAACGAAATAAAACTGGTAATACCAACTTTTTATCTCACAATTCTGAATTCATATCTTTCAATTGTGAACGTTTTTTTTAACTGTGAGCTATAAACTCAGAATTGCAATAAAAGGTCAGTATTGTTAGATGAAAAGTACTTTTTAATTTTTTTATTCCTTTTGTGAAAATAAAAACAAAAAAAAGAGAACACACACACACAAATTTTACTAACTTCTAAACTCTAATGTATATATTATTGGGGAAAGTGTAAATGTGTTCATGGTTTGAGATTTGTGTGACTGTTTGAGTATAAATTCAGTGTATTTTGGCATGGATGTTTGTGAGAGAAGTGCGTTCACTCCTGTTGTTTTGCTCTCTCCAGCTCCAGCATGATGAGTAGTTGTGATGAATTTGTAGTCTGCTGGCTTCTGTCAGGAGGAGACCGCTAAAGACTGATCTCTGATCAGGAAAGGCACACAGGGCATCAATCTCCCCTATGCTGATGGGTCCCACTCAACTCCTACCCATAATTAACGGAGTGTTAACAGTGACGCCCTGCTCATTAGGCAACAACTCCCCTAACATTCATTCCTTAATAAGCAGATGCAGGTGGGGACATAATTTATATAAAATTAGAGTATCAGGGAAAGTGCAGCCTGTGTCATAGCCTAATGCTAGTAGCAGTTTATATTACAGTTTCCATTTCATATATATTGCATGCAATTATATTTAATCATAATGCAACACTTTCCACACAAAGAGTACAAAATAGGACCTGAAAATGCTTTAAAATACGTTTTTGCCAGTTTTCAACTAACTGTCAGTGAAGATGTGCTTCATCTTAAGAAAATGTTGATCATCAACTCAGGAGATCAAAGTAAATATTACATGAGCAGTTTTATTTTATTTTTAAGTGATCGTTTTTTATATGGTTTGAAATGAGCTGTTTCTCGTTCTGAAGTTTGAGGCATGTTGTTTTGTTATTGATGTTTCCCGTAACTAAATATATTTTTATTTTATTTTTATTTTTTTTACTTAGTCTTTCTTAGCTTGAGTAATGGTTGAATAGCTGAGAAAACTTAACTAATTTTTTTTTGTCATCTTGCCATGATGTATAATGGGTCCAAATTATATCATTTCCTATTACCATAATTTTTAAGAAAGATTGCTTTTTTTGTAACAAAGCAAATAATATTGTAACAAGGCTACAAAAAACATGTGGGCACACAGCTTTTTGGTAATTAAAATGAGTAACTAGTTCAGCAAGTGAAAGGTGTTTACTAAGATAAAGTGTGTAGTATTGAGCTGGTTACATGATCCAGGATTGATGAACTCTATGGTCCATGCAAAATAAATCTGCTTTTATTAGGCCACTGATATGAATAGAGTCTACATAAAATGTGAAAGTACATCATTACAAAAATTATTTTTTTTTTAAATACTATTAATGTCTTTGTTCCTCAGTGCACTTTTAATAAAAAAAAAGTACCATCTGGCTCTCTCATCTTCATGTGTGTATCCTCAGTGGAGTTTATTTTAATTTTGTTATTGTCCAGCTCAAATATAAACCTTTATGTTTAAGTTTATGGCCACTACCAGTCAAAAGTTTGGAATAATTAAGATGTTTTTAATGTTTTTGAAAGAAGTCTCTTATACTCATCAAGGCTGCTTTTTTTATTTTTTTTTTATTTTTTTACAGTAAAACAGTAATATTGTGAAATATTATTGCAATCTGAAAACGGTTTTCTACTTTAATTGTAAAATGGTATTTATTGTTAGTTTTGTTGTTGTTGTTGTTGTTGTTGTTATTGATAATGGTAAAACTGAATTTTCAGTCTTCGGTATCACATGATCCTTAAAAAATCATTCTGATTTAGTGCTCAATTGTTATCACGTATTGTTGGTACTTAATTGTTAGTAATGGTTCTAATTATTATCAATGTTACAAACTGTTTTTGCTGCTTAATATTTTTGTAGAAATTTTTTTCTGGATTTATTTGATGAAAAAGTTAAAAAGAAACAAAAGAAACCACATTTATTTGACATATAATTATTTAGTAACATTATAAATGTCTTTACTGTCGCTTTTGATCTACTGATTTTATATGTATTATTTACTATATTTTATTATATATATATATTATTTACCAAATGTTTATTATTAAACATTTGAATGATAGAGTATCATGATTTCTACAACACTGATAAAAATAAATGTTTCTTGAGCAGCAAATCAGCATATTAGAATCATTTCTGAATGATCATGTGACACTGAAGACTGGAGTTATGATGCTGAAAATTCAGCTTTGCATCACAGGGAAAAAAATGAAATTGAAACCAGATATTCTAAACTGTAATAATATTTCACAATATTAAAATGTTTTACTGTATTTTTGATTAAATAAATGCAGCCTTTGTGAGCATAAAATACATTTAAATCAAAAACATTAAAAAAATTCTTATTCCAAATTTTTGACTGGTAGTGCATTTTGTGGGCGTTTCTTCCTTCAAATGAGCCATGTTGTAGCTGTTCATCTTTGCATTCGTTTTATTTCTGACTGCCTATTTCAGCTGAATAATCAGCCACATCCTGACCGCATTGTCCATATGTCCCACCCCATGAGCGATGGTGGCGGAACGCTTCTCAGGGACAGACGAGTGTGTGCGTCTATGCACTGGTGTTTGTGTGTGTCACCGGGTGATGGATGCCACCCCAGTTCTGTCAGCCTTCCGCTAGGCTGACAGCAGCAGACTGAAGCTGCTCTCTCAGGATGCAGTTCTGCAGTGGGGGGTCGGATGGAGCGTGTGTGTGTGTGTGTGTGCGTCTGTGCTGGTGTGTGGTGTCATAAGGAGCCAACGTCTGATCCTCTGAGCACAAAACTCTCAGCGCAAACTCACTACCCACAGTCAGCTTTCTCTGCTTCACGCTGCCAACTTGCACTTTAGGGAAATCTAAACTTTGAGTCGAAGTCCCAAAAACTCTTATTGAAACAGTATGGCCTCTCCAGTGGCTGCCACTTCAAGTGCCACAGGGCCTTGTTTTCAATTTCACATAATTGTCTGAACTGCAGTGTCAACACTGGCCCAGAGTAAAGTTTTTATAGGTTTAACTGTTTTGTTTAGTTGCTGGTTAGCTTGTCTGGAGTGTTGCAGCTTTAAGCAATAGCTGTCTTTTAAATGTCACCTGGCAATGAGAATCTACTGAATTTCCATCCCTTGCAAAAAAAAAAAAAAAAAAAGAAAGTTTCCAACCAATAATAAAGACAATTATTGCTCCTACCTTAAAATCATAATATGTTAAAGGGATAGCTCTCCCAAAAACGAAAATTGGCTAAAAATGTTCTCACCCTCAGGCCATCCGAGATGTAGATGAGTTTGTTTATTCATCTAAACAGATTTGGAGAAATGTAGCATTGCATCAATTGCTCACCAGTGGATCCTCTGCAGTGAATGGGTGCCGTCAGAATGAGAGTTCAGACAGCTGGTAAAAAGATTACAATAATCCACAAGTAATCCACACGACTCCAGTTAATTAATTCATTAACTCCATCAATTAATGACCCGTGAAGTGAAAAGCTGAATGTTTGTAATGCATGTTAAATACAAACCATTGCTTTCTGAATCTAAATCTGGAGAAAACTATGCACAGATCAAGCACTGTTTACAAGCAAAAATTGTTTAAAATAGTTCAAACAAATATGTAGGTGGATTTTGTCTGAAAATGATGGTTACCATGCTATATTTTTGTATTTTTTTTCCCAAATACGGGATGCATTGATATTAAAATTCTGGCCAATAATTATTAATGGCTGATAACTGATAAATGGTCAATATTAAAATGTTGTACAATTAAAAAAAAAACTAATAAATCTATTTTGTGTGTGTGTATTGTTTTTTAAATGTGTATTTAGGCATCACAACATTTTATTGTACATGAAAAATTGGTATTCATTTTTATTACATTCAGGTGTTATTAAATTATTAGTGTTTTTAAAGATGATATTAAAGATGAGCATTCACAATTTAATATCCTATTAACTGATGCCGTTAAATAAAAATATCTAATAATGACCAATAACAACCATGCTGCAAGATATCCCTAGTAATGACTGAATTATTGTATTGTTGGCCTTTTTGCTGCTTATTTTCATACTGGTAGGTACTGTAGAGAGAATAATTTAAATTTCATTGCACACATGACCGCTAACTGCTAGGCCACAGCTTCGAATAGACTACCTAATTAAAACAAGTAGTTATGGCTTTGCTTCCTCTTACATTTCTTCACATTTGTAGGAAACACTAATGTTAGCATGGGTCAGCAGCCGGGCTCAGTCCACATCCAGTCGATTGGAATAACCGCCCCTAACATGTCCATGTTACTGCATTCCAGCAGAGAGGACGCAGCAGCCATGCACTATTGTTTTAGCAGAGGGTTTCGCAGCATAACATTAGACAGTCTCGGAGAGGCCTGACATTTAGCAATGACTGTGACTAATGAGATAAATTGTTGCAGCAGCGGAAAGGTTGTAAATCAAACTGTCACCAACATTAAAGGGATTTGTGTTTGACCCAACCTAGATCCTCGACATTATTAGCAAATATTCACTTTCATTTTATTCCAATTCATGTAAGCGGAATGGCTTATGTTATGCAAAAGAAAGTTTCATTCCGGTTCGGATCCTTCATGTAGAATGATGCACGCCATTGAATGGCATGCTAAATTAGCTCTTTAGTGCCTTGGTTTAAACATTTATGTAGTGCTTTAATATATACCAAACTGACAAATTGAATTATGAGCATATTTATTTACTGTACTATTTACATAGTATTCTAAAATACTTAAAAGAGTGCCATAGTACTTTCATGATATAGGTTGTATGTTTAAAAAGCTGTGGCTTGACACCATCCTTTTTTTTTTTTTTGTCTTCCACAGACAATAATTTAAAACTTTGTGGTTGATAAGATGTTTTATTGTTTTTGAGATAAGTCTCTTATGTTCACCAAGGCTGCATTTATTTGATCAAAATACAGTAAAACTGTATTGTGAAATATTTTTACAATTTAAAATAATTGTTTCTGTTTTATATATATTTTCAAATGTACTTCATTTTAAAATAGTGTCTATTACTCCAGTCTTCAGTGTCACATGATCCTTTAGAAATCATTATAATGCTGATTTGGTGCTCAAGAAACATGTCATTATTATTATTATTATTATTATTATTATTATTAAAAAATTAAAAAAAAAATTGTTTCTGTTTTATATATATTTTCAAATGTACTTCATTTTAAAATAGTGTCTATTACTCCAGTCTTCAGTGTCACATAGAAATCAAGAAATCATTATAATGCTGATTTGGTGCTCAAGAAACATGTCATTATTATTATTATTATTATTATTATTATTATTAAAAAATGTAAAAAAAATAAAATAAAATAAAATAAAAATATGTTGCTGAAAACAGTTGTGCTGCTTAATGTTTTTTGTTGAAAGCATGATCAATTTTTGAATTATTATTCAGGATTCTTTGATGACTAGAACAGATTACAGACATAAGAACCGACATTTTAAATATTTTACTGTCACATTTGTTCAGTTTAATGCATCCTTGCTAAATAAAAGTGGGGTTTTTTTTCAAAAAGTAAGAAAAGTAAGAAGAAGTATTCTAGGAAATGCTTCAAAACACAGAGTGAAAACTCTGTCTGTCAAGCTATTTCATGGGTCTTAAGGATGCAAGGGTCTAAAAAGGCACTTACTGTATTTTCAATCTGAATGACCAGAAAAAAGGATTACAAGTGTACCTGAAACAGTTATGGCAAAGAGGGTAGTTAACATGGAAGTACACTGGCCACCTCAGAGCGCAAGCCTAGCCTTCACAGGGGAGCGAGGGCCAAATAGAGTGTGAAGGGAAGGAGGAATGAGGAGCAGAGGAAGAAAGCATGACTGTCAGACAGGACATGGTTAGTTAGACAATGTCTGTACATACAGGAAAGGAAAACAAGCTCCAAGGCCAGTATGCAGTGGTGGAGATGAGGGCCTCTCTTGGAGCTGAGCTGGAGGACTCAAAGATAGATGGCCTGTTTTCTCTGGAGGATTGGACTGTGTGTTCTGGCCGGCTTTCTCGCTGCAATCAGCCTGCTGGGAGGGAAAAACAACATCATCTTTTTCATAGTCCATGTTTATTGATTACGCTTCAGCATATACAATATGTGAGATGACAAAAAGCAGAGATTTGTCTTCTCTGAGGACGGGTAACATCATCGAGTTTGTAGTGAGAAGCCAAAAGCTCTTGACATGCTAATAGGGTGTCACTTGCTATATCTCCAAATGAAGCATTTAAGCAAGAAAGTTGAAGTTTTCCTGTTTGGTAATGACTTCAGTGAGCATAATAACTAGAATACAGGCTGTGCTCTTTTAAATTGTCACTTCTCACAGACACACACAGGCGGAGCATTTATTTTTCCTACGGCTTGACAGCTCACGCCATAAACATTTCCCAAACAACCTGCCATCTACAAATCAGTTAGAGGCGAACAGATAAAAATCCGCCGCCAAAGTTTGTGCATGTCATATTCTTCCAATCAAAGCCCACAGGTCAGAAAGAAAAGAGGGGGAAGAAAGCTTGTGCTGCTGTTTTCCACTAAACATCGATTTGAAAAGAGCTGGCGCTTCTCCCAGCCTATCTCTCAAATGGCATTAATGGCCTATCTCTCTCTTTTATTGTTTTCCAGGAATCTCCTCAGGGATGGTTTGCACCTTACATCAGCACACATTCCTCAGCCCTGCATGCCACCCGAAACAATAACTCAACCAAATTAGCATATCAAGAGAGCGGTGCGGAGCCAGGAAATTTGGGTCATGTTTCATGTTTTCATAGTCCCACCTTTTGTACTCACATTTCTGGCCCTCAAAAGTCAGATTAAATCGAGATTGCTTTTATTAGCGCACAGAACGCTTTGGTTTACGTTTGTACGCTGTAGTAATGTGGGTTTGAGGAAATGTTCCCATGGACATAGAGGCTTAAAATATCATTAGTCATCGGTTCACTGGCTAGATTTCCTCTCATTAGCTCATTTGGACAGCTAGTGTCCTATCTGCATTAGGCTTAATTTCTCTCAGCTGATGCTCTCCTGGCAGGTGCCAGAGGAGATAATCGCATCTATATCAGTCTCTGTCAAATAAGCAACACCTAATGTCATCTAAAAGTCAGAAGGAGTCAGAATAGACAAAAGTTTAAGGAATAGTTCACCCACAAAGGAAAATTTACTCAGGCCATCCGAGATGTGGATCCTCTGTAGTGAATGGGTGCCGTCAGAATGAGAGTCCAAACAGCTGATAAAAACTCCACAAAGTGAAGTGACATGTGGCCAAGTATGGTGACTAGGAATTAGTGCATTTATCCCATCCAAAGTGCACACAGCAGTGAACACACACCCGGAGCAGCGCCCGGGGAGCAGTTGGGGGTTCGGTGCCTTGCTCAAGGGCACCTCAGTTGGGGTATTGAAGGTGAGAGAGAGCGCTGTACATTCACTCCCCCCACCTACAATCCCTGCCGGTACGAGACTCGAACCCGCAACCTTTGGGTTACGAGTCCGACTCTCTAACCATTAGGCCACGACTTCCCCAAGTAATCCACACAAGTCCCTAGTCCATCAATAAACATCTTGTGAAGTGAAAAGCTGCATGCTTCTAAGAAACAAATCTATATTTAACTTCAAACCATTGCCTCCCACTAAAATATAAGTCCTCTATCCATAATGTTGCTTGAAAAGGTCATCTAGACTGAATCAGGCGAGAAATATGGACCATAAGATCAAGTAATATTTACAAGCGTAAATAGTCTTAAACAAATACGTTGGTGGATTTTAATGTGAGAGGACAACAGGAAGGGCCGGAAGCGATGGTTTAAAGGTAAAATATCTTATTGATGAATTTGTTTCTTACAAACACACTACTTGTCGATTCACAAGGCATTAATTAATGGGCTGTAGTCATGTGGATTACTTGTGGATTATTGTGATGTTTTTATCAGCTGTTTGGACTCTCATTCTGACGGCACCCATTCACTGCAGAGGATCCATTGGTGAGCAAGTGAAGTAATGCTAAATCTCTTCATATCTGTTTCTGTGAACAAAGCAAACTCACCTGCATGTACATCTTGAACAGCCTGAGGGTGAGTAAATTGTCAGCAAATTTTCATTTTTGGCTGAACTATTCCTTTAATGTCCTCCTACAGTTTAAGATGCAACATAATTGATAGAAAGCCCAGAAGCCATTCTACCTCAGGCCCTTGCTTTATGTTTGACAGAAACATCACAGCTTGTTCCTATGTGACCCTGCTTGGAATTGTGGGGAGGAAAAGTTTTTTTAGGTAGAGTGGGCTGGAATCATGCAGGTGTTTTGCTTTGATGCACAAACTTGGCAGTGCATTTGAGAGAATACTGCAGTATAAACTTCTCGTTCTTTTTCTCCATCAAACTTTGTTGAAAGGTGCTCGTTGGCTGTGCAATTATCCGCTGACCAGCTCAACACAAAAAGCCACTGTGGTTCATTCAGACATCCCTTTTGTCTTGAATTAGGCAGTTAATTATAAACCGAACTAGCGTATTAATTGATGCGGGTCACTAGAAAGGGCCAGTCCAAGTAATTACAAGAAGCAAAATACACGCCAATGAAAGCAGTGTGAACATTTTGTGTCCTTCAGTTTTAGGCAGGAATTCTGTTGCCTGGGAGAAACATATGTTGGTATGAGAGGAGCTTTAATTTTTCACATGTCCTAGTTTCTGCTGCTCTCTGGGGAGGACAGACCCACTGAACACAGACAGAACTGGGGATTGGTGTCTGTCCAAAAGTGCTTACAGTGAAGAAACAACTATCTGACCGATGGGGCGATCCTGAATTTTTCACAGACAATGTCACACAGATAAAGCTCAGTGAACCGGGTTTTAGTGGCAACAATGGCATTCATGTTTAACAAATACATGTATCTAACCTTTGCTATGTCATGTGAGTCCACACTGATTTGGACTACTGTACTCGAGTTAGCGTTTACTTTATACCTACAATTCATTATAAGCTCAAATCTACATAATAAATCCCTTATGAGAATGTTTTAAATGAAATATGCAGATTTTGACCACGCCATATGCAGGGCAAGAACATTTTTTATTTATTCATTCATTCATTCACTAATATTATACTGAAGTAATGTTACACCAAATACTAAATGTATTTGTGTGAGGAAAAAATCATTGCATTCTCTGTTTGTCCACTTTTGCCCTCGTTCTGGATTGGGAAAGTGTAAGTGTATTTTTATTTTTTTATATATACATATATATATATTTTTTTTTTTAATTACATTTTTTTTTATTTACTTACTTATTTTTTTACTGGCATTGCAGTGACCAGTCATTTCTTACTTGTAGATCTGTTACAATGAATTAAACTGTAATTTTTAAGTAAGGTTAAACAACTGTTTTGAATGGCTGTTTGCAAACAGGTTTCCCAAATGCTTCCGCAGGCAAATATTAGGTTCAGCCAGTGTTTCTGGGTCAGAGAGCCACATTATTAAGATTATTAAGATTATTATTGGGAATCAACCTACAAATGGCTTACTTATTGTCTTTGTATATTAAATTTGGAGAAGAACAAGTTTTTAATATTGAACAAATTTAATATTGAACAAATTATAATAAACATATTTGGTTTCCAGGCTGAACACCCACATAAGTGTTTGAATATTTGCATGCTTGCAATTTTGCTTATTTGGTTGGTAACTAAATGGGTTTACTTCATTGGACCCATGAAGACTTTTGGATCTGAATTGATGGTAATTACTGGCTCATTTTATGAGAATCTACTTAATGAGCAAATTTCCAGGAACAAATGGCGCTCATAAAAGAGCTGGACAGCTGTATATCAGCGACAGCCTCCAGTCTGGCCACAGTTGTTCTTTGATGTGCTCTGCTTTTTTCTTAAACACCATCAGGAGGGTGTAAATGATTTGAAGTGCTGTAGTATGTTGTACTTGAATCCTGCTGATCCTGTTCTTAAGTCGTTATTAATCTCTTCTACCTCTCAGACCCTGTATAACAGCTCGTTGTCTCTACCCCCCTCTCCGTTACTAGCCAGGTTAATTAAGTGAGTAATTCAGCTTGGAGTTCCTCTGGGCTTTCAGAGCAGGTAGGGAAAATTGACTTGAGCCTTTTATTTCAAGAAACCTGGCGAGGGCTGCGTGCATCAATAACAGCCTGAAGCCTCTTGGCGAGCAGCTTTTACATCCCACAAACAAGAGCAGCTTTGCGGCCCTTATGACCTCAGAATGTCATCAGTTTAAGGTTTTCATGTGCTTACCAGCAACTTTTCTTTTTTACTCATGTTGAGTTGTCTCAGCATAATCAAAAATGTTGATGAAAGCATTCGTAGGGGATAGATCAATGCATTTTTAAATGTGTGTATTTAAACTTTAAAACGTATTATAATTCATTGTAGTCAAGCTACTATTAAGCTACCTTCTTTAGAAAAATTAATAAAAAGCAATATTTTTGAAAAGAACAATATGGTTTTTAATAGACTATTTTAACCAAAGTATTAGGTAAAATTTTTGAGTACAATTTTTATGGAGGAGGCCAGTTTGGCCTAATTGGATCAAATGCAATTCACCAAAAATCTCACTGTTAAAAAATAATTAAATAAATACTAATAAAAACATGAAAACTGTACATAACACTTTTATAAAAATAGTTTTGTTTCATAGCACCTTAAGTAATTTTGATGTCATTTAAATTGCATTAAAGCTAGCATTGGGCCAGAAAACTTTTATGTTAATTTATTTAACTGTCAAAAACAAAGTGATGAATAGCAAATAAATAAATAGAGAGATTTATGTATTTATGCATGCATGAATGCGAAAATACGAAAATGATCTGTAAGGATTTAAAGGGGTCATGAACTGAGTAACCAAAATTCCCTTGATATTTTGACATAATAATAATAATTGTACTATCATTGTAATCATAATCATTGTACTATAAAAACATCCTGTAAGTTTCAGAACTGTTTGCATTGCTTTCCTTCTAAACCCAACGTTAGGAAAGAGTGGATGAACTTTATTTTGAATGAAGATCCAGATCGCGTCAGTCAGAACTTCATTTTACCGCAGATTTGTTTATAAACAAGGCACAGTTCTTACAGATCGCTTGATATATATTGAGTTATTTGTGCGTTTTTGACCAACATCACTGCAGCATCCATCTATGAGGAATGTATGCTGTCGAACATACACAACGTCAGCTAATCATAGCAGTGGGCATTTACTTCTGAGTCTACAATCTGCCATGCCTACGCAAACAGAGCGTTCTGATGAGGGGGTTAAAAACAGGACAGAAAATTACTTCTAAATTATGTTTCTTGATGTAAAAATCTTGATAACATTATACGTGGACTTCAGAGAACAGTACAAAATAAGAAACGTAGGCAGTTTATGACCCCTTTAAATGACTCAGCAAATCTTCATTTGAATCTGTTTGTTTCCATCCAGTCCAAACACACTGATTAACTTGAATGAACTTCTCAACATTGAATACGAGAGAGTGAACCGTTTAAGGGAGCATGTTTAATTTCTGCTCCCATTCACGTGGCTGCAAAGCTGTTTGAGCAATACAATATGAAAAAAAGACAGATGATGTATTTTCTCTGTTTTTAAAACAGAAAAATCAGTTTTGAACACATCTGAGCTACTTAAAAATGCAGTGAAGTTGGTTAGTGCTACTACTTGTAGTTCTATTTAAAAATACAGCTCATTTCTATGCAACACCATATTGTTTTTTGAGAATGTTTTTCTTGTAAGTTACATTATTTATTTGCATTGTGCTGGTCTAACTTTTTCTACAAAATCCCATATTCACATTGTGGCAGTTGCTCCTGTCGCATTCGTTTTCCTGACTCGCTGTTCTTGGGCGCAGGAGAAGGTCACGGGAGGCACGTGCAGATGCTGAGCGGCGTTCTCTGGATCCTGCAAACAGCAGTCAAGCGTGTCTAACAGGAACAGGGACTCGACGCTGTGACATAGCCCACTTTATTCAGAGTACCCATGCACGAGAGAGAGAGAACGTAGCTGATCAGCTCTAAAAGGACAGGTGTTCTGCAATGATGCACAAGAGACTTTGATAGTTGTGTGAATTGGTGTGACAGGTGTTCTAACATCTAAATATGCGCCAAAACAAAGCTGGTGAGAAGAGTTAAAAAGCTCTTTGAAGGGAGTTCTCACATAAAAATGATGAAACTATCATCATTTACTGACTCTAATTATGTGCCTGCATGATTTTTCAAATCAGAATATTTTATGAAGCATTGTTTAGGGATGTAATGTAGTGACTGATGAATGGACTAAAAAGATTCAAATCACTTTGGTGAATCAAAATCACCAGTATGGCCATCAAAAGATGTATGGAAGCTTGTTTTTACCATGGAATTACAATCAATCAATCAATAAAAACTTCATATCTCACAATTCTGAATGTTTTACTTTTGTCTATTCTTAAAATTCCAAGTTAACTTGCAATTGAAGGTTATAAATAAAGTACATTTTGATATTCCTTTATTTATTTATTTCATGGCAGAATTATTAGATATAAACTCATAATTTCAGAAAAAGTCTGAATTGTGAGATACAAATGCAGAATTGTGAAATATAAACGTGTGAGATATAAAAATCACAATTCTTACTTTTTTTCTCAAAATTCTGAGTTTATATCTCGCTATTCCGAGAAAGCAATAAAAAAGTCAGAATTGTGAGATATAAGCTCATAATTGTGAGATTTTAACTTGCAATTACAAGGTATAAGCTTGTAATTCTGAGAAGGAAAGTCAGTATTTTGAAATAAAAAAGGCAACTGACTTTTTATCTCCCAGTTCTGCTTTTTTTTCTTGCAATTGTGAATTTTTTATGTATGTTTTATTCCGTGGCAGAAAAAAAATTTTAATCTCAAGGTGTGAACTCAAAATGTATAGAATAAAACTTAGAATTGTGACATATAAACACAGAATTGCAAGATGTATACTCAGAATTATGAGGAAATAGTTTATACTTCGTAATTCTGTTATATGCAGGGCCGTGCACAGGGGGGGTGGCCCGGTGGCTAGAGCCACTGCCCTGCTGCCCTCATCGGTGCAACTCTCACCAATCCCCCCCACTATCACCCCAGCTCAAAGCGTTCTGTTACCGCTTCGCTAAAGATCCACTGATTCCGCTTATCTGCTCCGTGTTTTCCCACCTGCTCCACAGCATCACCCACAGTCTGTGTGACCCGCTCTCTGGAGAGTGGAGATGACAGTTCTTCACGAAGGTTGTTGCACTAACAGGTACAGTAGATGCATTAAAATCCACATCAAAGTCAGTGGTTGATCCGCTGAATAAGTAATTCTGTAGTTTGTTTTTGTATTTTTGTCTGTAATGATTTGCTCTCGGTCTTCTAAAAGTGCTAACTTAACTACTTGTACAAAATATCCACATTCTTAGAATTAGAATTTCTAATCAAATTATTGTACCCGATCAGATCTAATATAAATAACACCAAATGTGCTGTTGCTAGCACACTTTGTAGACACATATATATTTTTAAAAAAAAAACAATGCCTTCACAAAAAAGAAGACAGAGACAGGGAGAGAAAGAGTGAAGGGAGACTGCTAAAGGCAGTTCAACATTACAAACATGAATTCAAATCTAAAAAAGGTAAATCATCATATAGAATACTTAGCAGTTTGTCACACTTTAATTCTTGTATTTAAATATATTTCCCATTATAATCACTTGTCTTAATACTAGTAATATATAACACATCATATTTATTAAAACCATATTAATAGTAGGCCTATAGATAGTTAACATTTTTTGATATAAATAGTCTAAATTAGTTGTTTATTAGTAGCCTATATTATATAGATTTATGCTGTTTATCATTCAATTAAATGTCTAATACTTATACTTTCAGTGAAGATGAGGCAGAAGCAGGTTCAGAGAGTGCGGGAGAGCCCACTCTATCAAAACATCTACAATAAAGTCTGAATTTATCTTATAATTATATATTTGTAACAACTGAATAATTTGTATTAACAACCACCCACCCCCTTAGTGCCCCTTTTTTTGGTTCGGGCCACTGCCCCTCAAAATGTCTGTGCACGGCCCTGGTTATATGTATGGCAATTCTGTTATATATTAAAGTATATATGATGTAATTCTGTTATATCTCACAATTCAACAACTTTTCTTCTCAGAATCAAGAGGTAACCTCTCAATTCTAAGTTATGTCTCGGAATTCTTGGAAAAGAGAAAAGGAAAAACTCTGAATTGTAATTGTGATCTAAAAAGTCGCAATTACATTTGTATTTTTGATTCCGTCGGAGAAACGGGCTTTCATAAATATGTGTGTGTGATGTGAAACAGGCCTTAGTTTCAAAACTCACATCAATAGTGGCCAGCTGCAGCAGTGAATTGCAAGTCTCTGATGTTTAAAATCCGGATCAGCTGGATGAGGAATATTTCATATGTGAGGAAGATTCTGTATTCCGTGTGTTGGTTAGCTGTTAGCCTCTAGAGCTTTGAGGTGGTACACAGAAGCCTTTGATGCTTGAGATCCAGCTCCCGAAAGGGATCTTCAATCTGTCTTTCTGATGTTCAGCAGCTTCAGTACCTCCTGATAAAGGTTATTTGCCCGGAAATCCATAAAGCATTATGCTCAAGTGATGAGGATTCCTCGCATTGCACAATGACCATCTACTGATATGGTATCTCTGCCATGTCTTCAGTATTTCAGTGGTGTCTTAATTAGGTCAGTATCTGCGCTATCCTCATACAGCCTGCCCAAATGCTCTGAATGTGTACTCAGAAGGAAATGTGACCCTGACATGGAACATAAGGAGGTTTAATCTAAATCAGAGGAAGATAAACACGGGTGAAACGGGGTCATCTTGTAAATTTGACCTGTTAGATCTGAGTAGATAGAGAGAAAATTGGTCTTGTCCACATGTGCCCTACACATGTGATAATAGCTATCAGTCCATGATGTAGTGTTTGTGTAGCTTAGCTGATAAAGAACAGTGCAATGTACTGAATGTATAAAACTGTGTAGACTACCTTTCAAAAGTTCTGGGCTTTTAAGAAATTAATAATTCAACAAGGACATTGTTAAACTGATCAAAGGTGACACTAAAGTCACTTTCTATTGCAGAAAAATGCTGTTTTTAATTCATCGTGAAAAGGGGTATCACAGTTTCTATATATAAAATATAGAAATATGTCTGATTTCAAAATGAATCATAATAAAAATAAAAGTTCCTTAAGCACCAAATCAGCTTATTGGAATGATTTCTGAAGGATCATGTGACACTGAAGACTGGTGTAATGCTAAAAATGCAGGGTTGTCATCTCAGGAATAAATTACATTTTAAAATATATTAAAATAGAAAACACTTATTTTAAATTGTAACTATTTCACAATAACACAGATTTTACTGTATTTTTGATCAAATCAAAAAAGCCTTGGTGACTATAAGTGACTTCTTTCATAAACATTAGTATCTCAATATCTTGCTAACCCCACATTTTTTAATGATACAATAGGAAAAAAAAGAAGGTTTCGCTATGTACTTTAAAGCCCTGAAGCTGTTCCTAATCATTGAGCAATCTTGCAGTCCAGGCTTGATATTATATATATATATGGCTTTGAATAAAAATGTATTTTTTATGTTAAATAGAACAATTCCATTTATGCAATCTCGCCTCTGCTTGGATGCACATTGAATACAAAAAATATCTGGCAAATGCATAAATGTAAACTGTAATGACAGATATAAAGATTAAAGTCCCTGTTCTAACAGCGCTGAAAGTGTTATTTTTCACGGCACAAATAAAATCATAATTGAATAAGAGTTTCCCCTATTAATTATCTATCCGACAAATAGTGCAAAATGCTTAAATAGTACAAGCAAACAATTTCGTGAGCAGTCATGAGTCAGATTAACAAATCTTCTGTCAAAATGGCATCGATAGTATTTTAACACATTTCCATTTTCACCAGACACATTCATCTTGTGAATGGCCAAAGCACTTAGCTTGCAAAACAAGATGCAGCTCTGAAAATGATTGTTTTGTATTCTGTGCTGGTAATGATGCCTTGTTTTGTTGAATTAGCGATCAGTCTGCAATGTCATTGATAAATGAAGGCCATTGGGAGGCCAAATTTCTCAAATATACCAGTTCTGTTTATCTTGTTCGAGTCAATGAAAGAAGCCTAAGGAAATCAGAAGGTCTGCACTTTAGATTGAATATATGTGTGAACATTTAGTTCTTTGTGTTTCGCTCTTTGTTAACAATACAGTGTTACTGATAATTCCATAATTCGCCTCTTTCTTCAAATTTGAGAAGGTCTTAAAGGAATAGTTCACCCAAAAATGACAATTTGCTGATAATTGACTCACTCTCAGGCTATCCAAGATGTAAATGAGTTTGTTTCTTCATCTGAACAGATCACTTGCTCATCAATGGATCCTCTGCAGTGAATGGGTGCCGTCAGAATAACAGCTGATACAGCTGATAAAAATATCATAATAATCCACAAGTAATCCACACGACTCCAGTCCATCAATTAATGTGTTGTGAATCTTCGAATCTCCGTGTTACTGTCACTTCTGGCCAAAAATAAGACTTCCTGTAGTAAAAAAGTATACTTTTAGTCTACTTTTTATGTACTTCTCAGAAATGGGCTTTATGTGCTTCTCAGAAATATATTTAAAATGACATTTAAGTATACTTGACTTATACTTAGAAAAAGTCTCAATATATTTTAGCTATAATTGTGCTCCTAAAATCCGTGTTTTCATTGTTATACAGTAGGGGGCACAAGTACACATCTTCTGTACAGAATTTCCAAAAAACACAACTTTTGATGTTTGTATGTTCAGATAGCCTATTCATATAACAAAATATATACAAATCAATACCTAAATAGGGACATAGTAGTATGTTTAAAGTATGATGTAAAGTTCACTTAAAGAAAACTTGCAGTATAAAACTACTAAACTAGTAGTTTACTGAGACTATACTTCAAAGTGTATACTAAAAATGCTACTACAAGTATTTAATTAGTAAACTATCAGTATACCTATAAGTTCACTTTTAGTATAGTTGCAGTACAAACTAAACATTTTGATGTAAACTAGTTGTGTACTCAAAGTTTACTACTGTTATACTTAAAGTATACTTTTATATACTAGAAAGTGGGCCAATTTAGTCCCAAGGAGTATTGAAATAGTACACTTACAAGTATACTACTAGTACACTGATATTTGTATATTTACTACATAAAGTATACTTAAAAACATACTTGAACTTTACTTAAGTATACTTACTAAAATAAACTTGAAGTATACTACTTTTTGGTAAGGGAAGCTATTCCAACTGAGAAAACCTCATATATATAGTCCATCATGCACCACAGGTGTTGACACAAACATCCTCGAGCATGTTTTGTGCGGAGGACTACATGCTTGGCGATACAAAAGCTCCAAGCTGTGCTGAAAGTTATCAATTTGGGTAATCTACCATTTCTCTCACTCTCTCCGTCAGTGGACAATTACAATATTTATGAGTACAGGCTGAGATATAGAACGACGATTTATTCTACTACTTTATCTTCGTCCTCTCTTTAGGAGGTTTATTTTAATGAAAGTGCGGCAGAAAATCAGTCAAGCATTTGTCAGTGTAATTGTACAACACAATGACATGAATAAATATGAGCTGACAACGCTGGTTTAAATACGTCTGCAGAACAGGGGATTAGCCAAAGTCCTCTTTTCTTTCCTCTTTTCCTCTCTTTCACCCATAAACCATCATTTAATTGACAGGAAATATAACATTCATTGGTTTGACCTTTGCGAAGAATTACAGAAACAGTGCGAGCGGGCCAGTTAATAGGAAGCTGAGAATAGCTTTAGCATGTTATTGTAACGCTCTTCCCCATGAATGACCTAATTGAGTGTGACTCAGATGGTTATCAGATATGATTGTGTTAAAGCTGATTTAAATCGTCAACACATGTCCAGAAATTTGATATAACTTAAATTGTCTAAGACAAGAATGACAATTACTGAACGGCTGGGTCATGCTTATTATGCAGTACATTCTAATTTTCCCATTATATACACTACCACTACCAAAAGTTTGAGGTCAGTAAGATTTTTTTTTAATGTTTTTGAAAGAGGAAGACTTTTATGCTCACCAAGGCTGCATTTATTTAATGAAAAGTTAGACCAATATTGGGAAATATTATTACAATTTAAATTAACTGTTTTCTATATATTCCAAAATGTGATTAATTTGATGCCAAGCTGAATTTTCAGCATCATTACTCCAGTCTTTAGTGTCACGTGATCCTTCAGAAATCATTCTAAAACGCTGCTCAAGAAAAAGTTCTTATTAATATCAATGTTGAAAATGGTTGTTCTGTTGAATATTTTTTGTGGAAACCAGGATACTTAGGATTTGTGAGTCCTTGAATATAAAAAAAAAAATGTATTCCTCATTTGTAAGTCAATTTGGATAAAAGTGTCTGCTAAATGAATAAATATAAATGTAAAATAACAGCATTTACTTGAAATAGGATTTTTTTTGTGTGAGTGTGTGTGTGTGTGTGTGTAACATTATAAATGCCTTGCTGTCACTTTTGGTTCAATTTAATGCGTCCTTGCTGAATACAAATATTAATAAAAAAATCTTAATGATCCTAAACGTTTTGTTACCATGTTGAATAAAATAAAATGTTAAAGGATGAAAATCATAATTCGTTTTTTTTTTTTTTATCACAAAATCAGAAGTGAACGTGGGTAAATCTTAAATAATGCCACTGTACTAACTTCTAAAATTATTCATTGGCCATTTGTTTAAAAATATTCAAGGTGTGTTTTCATCTTTTTTCTCTCTCTAACAAAATGTTAAAATATATAGGGATTTTTTTTTTAAATGTCATTTAGTTTTCCTGTGTCCTCATATTACTTTATATCCTGTCAGTCATTTGTAATATTTCTTAAAAAAAAAAAAAGAAGCCGTTTATGATGACATCATTCTCCAGGAAGTGACCATATTTGGCAGGAAAACAGCCGCACAGACATCTGTCATTATTAGCAGTGCATTTAATGAATTCTGTGAGATGATTGTTTGAAGAACATGACTAATTAATTTTAAGCCAATTATCATTGTAGTCACATGCATTACTTGCGATGTTTGTACTGAGATGTCATGTGGAGAAGCTCACCAGTCAAACAGAAATCTTCGTTAGACCACAACATGGTCTCACTCCCTTTAATCGGGAAATAAAATGATGCCAGTTGATCTAAAGGAGCCAACAGGACAATGGATGAGGCCGTATGTCTGAAACATCAAAGTGTTAGCTGAAGTGTGTTCTCTCTGCACATTGTCAAAACAAATTGACTGTTGGAGGAAGCCAGCTTGTGTAGTGCTGATTAGCCTGACGTTCACAGGCGAGATTCTGCATGGCTCTCAGTCAACATTTGCCATGGTGTTTGCTTTTGTTTAACCATTCATCCTCCTTGACTGCCTGTCATAATGCTAGACTTGAATTAGCTGTCAGAAAGTTAAAGCTCAAAGCACTACTGTAGCAAAAAAACAGAGCTGTTCTGGTTAGCTGTACATGTCATATCACAAAAACAAAGGAGACGCACTCTGGATGCTAATTAGGCAACCTTTGAACTTTTTGTATTGGTCAGGTCACATCATAAACCTCATCAGCTTGACTCATGAATATTAATTAGGCGATGTGACATTCGGCCAGTCTGAAGGCACATGAAAGGCTACAGGCTTTCTGAATGAATGTAAAATTCCGTATTATAGTGTGTATATTCTGAAAAGTGAAAATTCTGTTTATCTAAGAATTTGTGCATCCGCTGCAAAATATAAATATAAATTTCAATTACTGAATGACTACTCTTATAGCATACTAAACATGACAATCTGAACATCATAATTTTTTAAACGTATTGCATCTGAACTGTTTTGAGGTTACAGCTAATTATCTGATTTTATTTATTTATTTAATAAGAGTCTCGAGTCCTGGTGAATCCGGGGTGCCATCGAGCATGGCGGAGCAGTCTGCCACCATGGACACTCGAGGCGGTGGGCTGGAGTGAGTTGCCGGGGGGTGGATGTTAAAATGTTCGCCGGTTCCCGCCTCCTCCTTCCCGAACTACGAACTACAGTCTGTTTCTGCCACGGAATAAAAACTTTAAAAAAAAGGTAATTGCGACTTAAAGGGATAGTTCACCCAAAAATGAAAATTTGATGTTAATCTGCTTACCCCCAGGACATCCAAGATGTAGGTGACTTTGTTTCTTCAGTAGAACACAAACAGAGATTTTTAACTCCAGCCGTTGCGGTCTATCAGACATATAATGCATGGCAATGGTAACAAAATCTATGAGAGTAAAAAAAACATGCACAGACAATGTATTAGAGGTAAAAAATGATATAAATACTGTTCGGTTTCTGGCACAAACCGATCGTTTCGTGTCTTAGGACATCAATGTGTCGTCACAAGCCGCAGGGTTTAATTTGGATTTGTCTGTGCATGTTTTTTTTACTCTCATAGATTTTGTTACCATTGCCATGCATTATACGACTGCAACGGTTGGACTTAAAAATCATAATTTGTGTTCTACTGAAGAAACAAAGTCACCTACATCTTGGATGCCCTGAGCGTAAGCAGATAAACATCAAATTTTCCTTTTTGGGTGAACTATCCCTTTAATCTCACAATTCTGACTTTATTTCTAGCAATTCTGAGTGTAAAATAAAGTTAAAACTGTGAGATATAAAGTTAGAATTATGAGACAAAGTCAGAATTATGTGAACGCTATTCTGAGAAAGTATATATATAACCTCAGAATTCTACTTTACGTTTTACAATTCTGTTATTTCTTCTCTGAATTATGACTTTTTTTCTCAGAACTGTGAGGAAAAAATTAAGTCTGAATTGTGAAATTAAAACTACCTTTACCTTTTTATTTCTTTTAGTCTGTGGCGGAAACAGGCTTTGGTAGATTTTGTTTATTTTTATGTTTTTTTTTGTTGTTGTTGTTTCTATTTGTTAAAGGGATAGTTCACCTTCAGTTGATCCCCATTGACTTGCATAGTGTTTTTTTTTTCCAAACTATGGAAGTCATCAATAGGGACCAGCAACTGAAGGTGAACTATCCCTTTAATGGCGATAGACACATTAATGTATTAAAATGTATACTGTTAAATTGTTTGAAAAGTGAAAAGTTAAAGTTAGACCCTTGGCGTAAGATTCTCCCCTCAGAATTGGGGCAGAAAGCTCCCAGTGGCATGTATTTGCTGGTGTTTTATTTATGTAGTTTCATAATTATCATAATTCATGAAGTTTATATTTAATAATTAATTCATGGAATTATATGAATCCTGCAAACATGCAACATGCAACAGTGCACATAAATATCAGCAGAACAGCAGCCATCCGTAGTCTTTCCAGGTATATTATAATAATTTTCCAAACATATGCTGGAATTGGACAAAACAACAAGCAACTAATAACAAGTACCTGTACATTTTACTAGAAAATACTATATCCTATTATTATTATTTAAATTTCATATTTAATTCAATGTGTTCTTTTTTGGGTAATTATTTGTGAAATTCACTAGCAATTTCTGAGTGAAAATTGCTAAAACCATTTTTTATTTATTTTTTATTTTTTAGTATGTGCAGAGAGAAATGCTAGGCATCTGTATATATTGATTTACCACATTTTGTGAGATCATACAGTAAAAGCTGTCAGGGTGTTTTTTGGCCGTCTTTCTCATAGTGTGTGTCTCCTATGGGATCAGACTGACCAAATGCGTCAGCAGCGGGTTCATAAGGGTTGAGTTTCAGAAAGCGCTGAGCAACTGGACAGACAAAACTCCAGGAGTGAGAGTAATATGCTGTTTACTCACTGGCACCATCATTCTCCATCATTCAATTTTTATTTGCTTTGTTTTGTGATATTCTATAGAGGGGCTGACTAGCGTGACAGGAGGTGGAAATGGATATCGGTATGATCGGTGTCTTTATGTCGGAGTTTCTGAACGATTTTCTGTGCGGATGTCAAAACTCCATTTTTATCTCTCTGGCCCGACTTGCAATAGTCAGCTTTAATACAGGGCAGACTGTCCATACTGATACAGTCTATGATAGTGCATTTGCATAAGAAAATAACTTGGCACCAAGGAGATTACAAAAGAATTGGAAAGCAATACTTCTGGCCCACTATGTGTATCTGGATACTGTTGTTTGTGGGAAGAAGATATCTAACGGAAGCGAAAGATTGCTTGAAGAGAGTCTTCTGTGCTTCGTAAATCACTGATATTCTGATTCCTTAAAATGAATGATTGCAATCTTGTCACTGATTGCTATGCAGTTAGAATGTATGTGGACTGATGCTTTCAAACTTCAAAAAAGATTTTGGATCAGTACAATTTTTGAATTTAGAACGAATTTAGATTTAGTTTTTGTGACTTGAAACCACAAATTATTTATTTTGAAAACATATTTTATTTTATTTTTTGTTGTTTTATTTTATTTCTTGTTTATTTCAATACAATGCATTATTATTATTATTATTGTGTTGTTGTTGTTGTTGTTGTTGTTATAATTATAACATGAGGTTGAGTTAATGACCTTTTTTAAATAATACTAAAAATGGTGAAAAATATTTTTATGTAATTTATTTCCTTTACAAGTAGAACAATTGTATTAATTTGTATTATTATTATTATTATTGAACAACATGAGGTTGGGTTAGTAATGACAACATTTTTTAATAATAATGCAAATTGTGAAAAATCATTATTTATTGAATTTATTTATTTCCTTAAAAAACAGAACAATTGTGTCCTTAAATCTATTTTGTGTAAAATATTGTGTAAAATCCCATGTAAATTAATGTTCTTGTCTTTACTTTAAAAAAAACACTCATGCACTTTTATTGATTTTTAAAAGCTTATGGAACATAAAACACAGGGAACTGTGCATCTAATGTAATTTCATTACAGAGCACGTTAAAAAACATGACAGGTTTTACTGCTTACAACTGTACAAGGTGAGACAGTTAAATATTCCTATTACATCAGATCGATCTGCAATAAAACAATGAAGCATGAAACATTTCAACCTAAAATATCTTATTCATGAGGTTAAACCCTGTCGGATATAAAGTAATCACTAAAACATCAAATAAATCTCACGGATAGAACTGTTTCATTGAGAAACATACTGTAGGTTTTGTTAGTGTGCTTTGGCAGTGATCCGTCAGTAGAGAAGAAAGGTGACCTGAAGCTGTTTATTATTTCTCTCCTGAGACAGAAACACCCTAAAGTGCATTAACAGTCTGCGACGGGCACTGAGGCAGGAAACGCTGCAGGGCTGCTGAGTTCACCATCAGCTGCATTAAAATGCAAGAGCAGCAGTGCATCACTGGACCTCAGAGATATATAAATCAACTATTAAATAAACAAGCGCAACGTATGCACTCTGCTACAAAAAATTAATAAATAAAAAAATGCCCGTGCTGCATGAGCAACTCTCATGCTCTGAGGACATCTAGCTTTCTCTCTATCCACTCTCTCACTTCTCTTTTTCTTTTGCTTACTCTTCCATCTCATAATCGCATGCACAAACAGTAATTTCAGAAGTAAGGGAGATTAAGCATTAGACCAGTTTGTTTGACCACTGATCAAGTAATCAAGTGATTCTCTCATGTTCTTAATTGTATTCAAAGTATAAATGTATTTGGATAAAATCCCCTGTAAACCTTTGCCAACACCATCTTTTGCTTTTATGAAGCAGCTAGAGCATGATGCGAGTTCCACAGCAGCACAAATTGAACAGCCTCAAGATGTTTGTAGTAAATAATGAAAATTTCTGTCTGTTTCTGACACAAAGCTATTGTATGGTTTAGGAAGACTTGAACTATAGTGAATGAATGATTTTTGATTATTTTGGTGCTTGGCAGTCCCAGGTTTCATTTTCATACATTATATTAAAAAGAATGGCAACAACATTCTTCAAAATACACATTTGAGTTCCACAGAAGAAAGAAAGTAATTCAGGTTCAGAGCAACGTGAGGTGTAAATAATGACAGAATTTTAGTTTTTTATGACTTGAATAAACAAATGTTTTAATTTAATTCAAAATGTCATTTAAAATGTAATTAAAATGTTTTATTAATTTAATTCAGTATTTGTGGAACAACATGAGGTTGAGTTAATAATGCCAGAATTTTTTTTTTATTTTCCTTTCCATTATTATTGAAAAAAAAATATTATTATTAATTTATCTAATTAATTGTTATAAATGTATTTACATTATGCTAAAAAGAATGGATATTCTTGAAAAATACTTGCGCAAAAGAAAGAAACTGTTTTAATAAACAATTTAATTTAATTTTTTTGGAAGACCATGAGATTGAGGTTTTGAACTTCCGCAAAAGAAAGAAACTGTTTTAATAAACAATTTAATTTAATTTTTTTGGAAGACCATGAGATTGAGGTTTTGAACTTCCGCAAAAGAAAGAAACTGTTTGAATAAACAATTGAATTATTTTATTTTATTTTATTTTATTTTATTTTATTTTATTTTATTTTATTTTATTTTTTACTTTTTTGGA
>NW_015505201.1:859810-880987 GCF_001515645.1 Sinocyclocheilus grahami | reverse complement strand
TTATTTTATTTTATTTTATTTTATTTTATTTTATTTTATTTTATTTTATTTTATTTTATTTTATTTTATTTTATTTTATTTTAAATTATTTTATTTTATTTTATTTTATTTTATTTTATTTTATTTTATTTTATTTTATTTTTTACTTTTTTGGAAGACCATGAGGTTGAGTTAATAATGACCAAACCTTCCTTTTCATTATTATATAATTTTTCAAATAATAAGAAAAATTATGAAAAAAATATATTATTAATTCTCCTTCAAAAACAGCAATTGCAGAATATCATATATATATAAATATATATATGATATTCTGCTATTGTTGTATTGCTATGTTGTGGTAATTCACTGTTCCTTTAATAGACAAATGATTTTATCATCTTCTTTTACACATCCACAGCTGCATGATGAAATACACATATACACATACCTTTAAAGCGAGGGGGACACATCTCCCGCGTGTTCTACGGCCGATGCACACAGGGCCTCAGAGAGCAGGGTTAGAGGAATGGGATGATCCCTCATAAGCTGGAGCTCGGCTGTGGTTCACTGTGTCTTTGATGTGAGGAGCTCATGAAGGTCTGCTGCTGCACGCCTCATGTCCTGGGGAAGAGTTCAGGAAGCTTTATTGAGGAGGCCATTGGGAAAACAACATTTTTCAGAGGCCTGGCGCGGAGGAAATGTGCCCCTGCTGAGGAGATTTTCTTTGGGAAAACAACTGTCGGGCTCAATTATTCTTTGACATTGGCTTTGCAATTAAATAGCATGTATGAGTCAGAGATGCATTTTGTTTTGGTTTTGCAACGTGACCTCATTTGTTTTCATTGCTGTAGGGTTGCATGTATTTGATGCTGTGATGGAAAAGTATATGTTACTGAAGTTGTGCATAAGAAGGCTTTACATATAAAATTGTCTCCACTTTATGTATGAAAGCATCTGAGATCACCAGGGATTTGCTGTGGTTTGTTTGCTGAAATTAAAACGGGAACATAGTAACTGCTGATTTTTGAACAGAACAGCATAACTGACACCTAAAAATAAGATATGATAGATGAAGAGCGTGTCGCCTCCCACTGTGTTCAAGGCTTTGGACTCCCATGGGCGGCAATATTCTCAGATGCTGAATATTAGCTGTATTTATATTGACTGCATGTGGCCTCATATGACGTGAGAGTGACATAAGCCGCTTATGCCTCACGACCTGCAAGACGGGAAAACGGCAAGAAAAAATGAAGCTAATATTCCTCTCCATCACACCCCATTATGTAATATAGCCCACACACACAGACGCACGCACAAAATAATTTAGAGCCGAGTCACACACCTCAAGGGAAGTGGTGATGTTACCGATTCATAAAAGTGACATTTTAATCAAACACCATGGGGCATCGTTGTCTATTTATTCGTTACCTATGTGAAACGTTAGAAAACGTTGAGTTCGATGAATCATTGTATGACCTTGGGAACCTCTTTAAGGAGACAAATGATTTCTGCTGCTGTACCAACGTCACTAATCTTCATTTTAAATATAGTCCACCCAGAAATTTAATTCTGTCATTTACTCCCCCTCATGTTGTTCCAAATCTGTATGACTTACTTTCCTCTGTGGAACACAAAAGAAGATATTGTGAAGAATGTTGGTAAACAGAAACTTTTGTGTACTATTGACCTACATAGTATATACAAAAAACACTATGGAAGTCAATGGGATCCGAAACGGTTTTGTTACCAACATTCTTTTTTTCTTTTTTCTTCTGTTGAACAGAAAAGAAGATATTGTGAAGAATGTTGGTAACCAAACTTTTTCAGTCCTATTGACTTCCATATGCTAGACCAAAAATACTATGGAGGTCAATGGGAACCTGAAACCTGTTGGTTACCAACATTCAAGCTTTCATCTGTGACACAAAAAAAGAAGATATTTTTAAAAGTCAATGGGATCCAAAAATCTAAAATATTGGGAAGAATGTTGGAAACCAAACAGTTTTGGGTCCCAGTGACTTCCATAGGATAGACCAAAAATACTATGGAAGTCAATGGAACCTGAAACCGTTTGGTTACCAACATTCATTATTTCTTCTCTGTAACATGAAAGAATATACAGTAGTCAACATTTGAAGTGGATAAAAACCTTTCATCAAAGTTGTCTTAAACCTAAACCAAAATGCGTTCTTGTCTTAGGACAACTTTGATTAACTTTTTTGATCCACTTCGAATGTTGACTATGTATTTTGAAGAATGATGGTGACCAAACAGTTTTGGGTTCCATTGATTTTCATAGTATTTTTGTCTGTACTGTGGAAGTCAATAGGACCCAAAACCATTTGGTTACCAACATTCTTCAAAATATCTTCATACAGGTTTGGAATGACACGAGGGTGAGTAAATAAGATAATATTACTTTTGGGTGGACTATCCTTTTAATCCAAGCAAGCATATTTCGTTTTGTTTGCTTTCTGTAGATCAGATTTTGTGGAGAGTGTTGACTATGCCTGTTTGTTATTGCAAATGTCTTGTGATGCATTATGGTTAGTAAGAGATTAACAGAAGTGTAGCATTTCAGGCATCCTGGAACAAAGATTTTCAGAGGGACAGGAAAAAAAAGCCAGACTCAATCAGCAACACCTTGATTCCATCTGCCAGCCTCACAATTAATGCTCCAGCTGGGAAACTCTACCCGTCCATCGTTCCCTCTAATTCCGCTTCTGTCTCAGTGTCTCGTTCCGTCTTCTCCTGAGACATGCTCGGGGTAGGATGCAGTGGTGGATGATGGGAAAACAGCTCAGCGGGCCAGTCACTATTTAGCGCCGCCTCTCTGCGTAACTTTCCCGCTGAGCTGTCAACCACCCCGGCTCCCTCGTGCCTCTAACAAGCTGCTAAACTCTGTCCCACATCCCTGCGGAGAGCCCACCTGAACATGGCGGCCGTGCCGCTCCCCGTGAGGATGTTTTATTCGATTCACAGCAGAGGAAAACCTGATTTAGCTCAACTGGTGGGTGGAGAGCAACAGCGTTTCCTAAGAGAATCAAGTGCTTTTAATTATGGTTTCTTCGATTACAGCTCCTGTTCACCTTGCTTTAGATAATATAAGTGTATAATTCGTTCATTTTCTTCCATGTTGTCTTTCTATTATTCAAATAACAGTGAATTAGACTGTTGGTTTAAATAGGCTGTTGAGTAAAATAGGGAGATGCTATTGTTGCTGTCTATTTTTTATTTTTTTAAGGAACTTTAGGAGATACATTTCAAAAGATACCTGACTAAGAACACTAATAAGGCTCCTGGGGTATAAAAGAGCAAGACTGAGAAATAAAATATTGTCTCTGGGTTGCCCAGCATGCTCATTTTAGATGTACTCTTGAAAGTGCTTGTTATTTTTGGTTTGGTTGAATGTCAGAATTAAAATAGGTGCATATATTTTAGCTGTACCATTTGCTTTGTTTTAGGGTAGGTTGTTTACCACTTTCAAGCTGTGTTTACAGTGCCATGAATAACCTCCATCCCAGACTCGATTTCCTCTGCTGTCCCTGTAGGTTCGACTGATCGCATTTACTCCCCTTGACTAGAAGCAAATGGTCCGATCCTCTCCCTCTCATATCGCGGACAGTGGTTCGTCCCTCTGGGTCAGTCATTAATAATGTGCAAGATGAGTCACCTGCAGCTGAGAGGGAACTGGCCCATAAACGCCTGGGCAACAAGACTGTCAAAAACTAACCAATCCTTTCTAATATATGACTACGGCTAGGCTCAACCAACACATTTCCCCATATCATTAATTAAGGGAATTAAGGTAAAGGAAATATTTATATAAATGTCTCCACTGTCTGTGGCTGCAGCTGATAGACCATTAATCAGTCTCAGGCCTTTGTGTAGAGAGATCAGCATCATGGACAGGATCTTAAAGCCGAGCTTAAATTAGACTGGCCTTGAAGGACGCAGACTGTACTTTCCTGGTGAAGAGTCTAATTTTATTGTTCGCCTAACCGACAGAATGACGGGCTGTCAGTCATTCTAAATAAGGATTGGAAAATCCATTTGTAATGTAATATAATCAGCATTCAGCTTTTGTTTAACACCCTCTGAAATGAATGATCTTCGCTTTATGCAAAAATCCTGTTGAAATAGTATGCTCAAAGTATCTAGAATCAGAATATGCCTCTGTTTTTACCCCATCCAGCAATAAAAAAGGTTTCTTTGATATAAACCTGTTCAGTTTCCCCAGGCTAACACCAAACTGGCTATTAATCAGTTACACACACGTCTGCAGGGCTTTTTCCCAGGCGTTCCGTTTTATTAAAGCTCGGGATGAAAGAAGGACTTTCGCCTCAGTTCTTTGATGAAATGCTGAGGGGTCACGGGGCAGGAGAATTCAACATTATCTCTTTACATTATTCCATTAACTTTCATTCCAGTCAGATATTTATTAACGTGAGAGCGATAAGAGCTTCATAGTGAGGATTTTTCATCTAGACTTAAGGCAAAAGGGCCGCAGGGCATTCTGTCTTAAGTCGAAGAAGTTTCTTTGACCTATTCCTCGACCTCCTTGAGGGATTTTCCTTTGTTGTTTCCTTTCTTGTGTGTTGTTTTGTTTTAACACTTCATGTATGTGGTGTCAGTGCTGTGCTTTTGACTGGGCTACTATTAATACAGAGAGGTGATTGTTTGAGCTTCTGTATCTCTGCTGCCCCTCACAGGACAGAAGCTGCAACTGCAATTTTTTTTTTTTTTCTTTACTCTACCCCCTTCTCTCTCCCTCTCTTATTTGTGTGTGTGGGTATGTTCAGAATATGACTCAGCATGTCTCTTTATGGTCATTAAATCATGTCTGTCTGTTCGGAGTAAGTGGGTTATATCAGACTCTAGTACTCTAGTGAGGAATCATTCCTATTGCACACATACTATTAACCCATATACCTGCAACGCACAAATCCACTTATGGACTCAGAGGGGTAAACAGCAAATCAAAATGAAATCTTAAAGCTTGCCTTAAAATTGTATTAGTTTAAGTTTGAACTGTGTATTGATTCACGTCAGATTGTACACAGCTGTTTTGTACTATATTTATGTTTTATGAATGAAGTACATAAATCATGTGGGTTGCTTGAGTTAAGGTACAGTTATCATGATCAAATATTATTCCAGTATAAAGTTATGTTTGAGCCGAGAACATTTGCTGACTTGAGTTTCGTTCTGACCGGATCAATGAATCAGTGAGTCATTACCTTCTGCAATCATAACAGTGGAAGTCACAAATGAATCATCCAGTGTGATTTGTGAATCAATCTGGTAATTGAATCTGACAACATAGAGTGCTTTATTTTAAGGAGGAACATGTTTTGTGGAACAGAATAGTGAAGTACATTTGAAGTACAAAATAAAAATAATCTTAATAAAATAGTTTCATCCATATATAAACATTTGCTGAAATTGTACTCCCCCTTAGGCCTTCCCAGATGAGTTTGTCTCTTAATCAAAACAGATTTGGAGAAATTTAGCATTGCATTACTTGCTCACCAATGGATGGATCCTCTGCAAGATGTTAATTAATGGCCTGGATTTGTGTGGATTATTATTGTAATGTTTTTATCAACTGTTTGGACTCTCATTCTGACGGCACCCATTCACTGCAGAGGATCCACTGGTGAGCAAGTGATGTAATGCTAAATTTCTCCAAATCTGAACTATTCCTTTCAGTACTGATACTTAAAATATGTATCATGTAAATACTTAGTTGTTGTCCACTATATTGGTTTGTATGCTGTTGTGAGTGGTTACCAGTATGTGTTCGCAAAGGTGTCTTGCTATTGTTTGCTCTCTAGGTATCGTCTTGCTCCGCCTTCAATATAGGGTCCATCATTTGTTTTATTATCTGACCGGTGAAAATATTGAATCATATGGTGCAGGACGATGCACTGGATTAGGGTTAGGAGTTTGGTCATGGCACTAAGTATGAGTAATAGTGAGGATATGCTTAGTAAGCACCATAAATAATGTATATTACTAACGGAGTGGAAGTCTAGTGCAAATATCTTATTAAAAAGTATTTGAAATGGAAAGATTGGTATATTTATAAATTCTGGTAAGGCACTCACATGGAGTAAACAGAGTGCAGAGAGAAACTACAAAGCGAGCTGATTATGGATTCCCTCAGCATGCCTTTTTTTTTGTAACATACCAGTATTTTTGTCCTCCTAAAAGTCATACAAACCCCAATGGCCTTGATAAAAAGTGTTCGAAGAGTTGAAGGAGCTCTACTTCTGAGAGAACGATGAGGGGAGCACATTTTGATGGATAACTCCAATATGCACTACACATCCAGGGATCAAATGGGCACATGAAAACGCCAGCAAAACGATAAAGAAATGTCTCGGCATGCCCAATAGGGAAGAGTAAAAACAGAGGGTCAGATTTGTTCATTTGTGTGCTTTTGTAGCTTAAGAGAGGGGGGAAAACAAGCGAGCCAGAGAAAAGGCAGCGGATTAGACACACACACACTCGCACTCAGTGTGATTATAAATCAAGTGTGTGTCAGGCTGCTCTCTATGATTCTGATGCAGCAGCAGAAATGCGGCTCCCGCTGCTCCTCTCTGACGGGACGTTTGCTTCAAGTGATCTGGAATGTTGGGGCGAATTAACATTGAAATGATTCTGCTGACAGTTTCACACTATCTGCTGCACATTCCCTCACAAACAGGCTGTGTGAATCCTAATGACATGCCAAGCAAACCTCCCAAATACCCTCTGGATATGGTTTGAAGTCATATGAATGCATAAGAGCGAGGAGCTTACCATGAACTCGCATTAGATGGCCACATATAGCGATGTGCATGTATGTGTGTGTTTGTACGCTCACCGAATCACAGCAGGCAGAGAAAAAACTGTATAGGCACAAGCAAACACAAATACATACGGGAAGCATTCAACAACGAATTTCACTTCAAGAAATGCAAAACGTCTAAGTCCATTGTGTATTGAATACTTTCTCTACAGGTATGTTGTATCATATTACATACTGAGCACAGCAATATGCAATTATGGGAATAATGTATCATATTAACTGAAATATACACACTACCGTTCAAAATTTTTGATTGGTAAGACATTTAATGTATTCAAAAGAAGTCTGCATTTATTAGATCTAAAATACAGCAAAAACAGTAAAATTGTAACTTGTGTGTGTGTGAGTGCATTTTTGTGACAAATGAGGACATACATTTGTATAATGACAAAGGTATGACATAGGTATTACAAGGAGAAGGTGACTTTTCAGGACATTACCCCATGTCCCCACTTTTCAAAACGCTTATAAATCACACAGAATGGAGTGTATTGAAAATCTGAAATAGCACAAAGTCACCTGTAAGGGGTAGGTTTAGGGGTAGGGTTGGTAAAGGGCAATAGAATATACGTGTGTATGTGTGTGTGTGTGTGTGTGTGTGTGTGTGTGTGTTTTCTCCCAGCTAGTTGCCAAGGCAATATTTACTCATTATAACTTAGTTTAATTAAAGGTTTAGTACTTGATGTACTAAAATAACTACAATTTAAACTGAAATAAAAGTAATACAAATCTATAGAGACATATTTTTTTTTAAATCTATATAGACATATTTTAAAAATATATATACCAAAAATGACTATTAAAACTTAATAAAAATAAAAACTATAACATTATCCCCATACTAAAATAATACTGGGACTAATTTAAAATAATAGCAGATACTGTAGTAACTTTGCAATATTTAGTAAATGAGATTGTGTTCCATTCTGAACATATGCTTGATACGTATATTTATGTTTTATGTCTCTTTTATGTTTATTAGGGATGGTGACACTTTTGTGTGCAACTGCATTGTGTTAAAGCCTAATTTGATATTTTGAGAATGAATGTGCCTAAATGCATATACTGACCAATTTAATGGTAGAAGAACATAGTAAATACATCAGTTAGTTTTACCCATAATTTGATATCATAAACACTATTACTTTCTTTTCTTTTTTATTTGAATCTCACTTTTATTTCCTCAGATCTATAGGTTCCTTTCCCCTCTAAAGACTTTACTATCGCTGATCAGGGAAAGTATTTAGGTGGGTCAGCTTCTGTTGATTTTTGCTGGTTCAGCATCTGTGGTTCACAGCCGCTTTGCTTTGGGAGTTCAGTTTCCCTCCTTCTCCTTCCCTTCTTTAATGTAAGGCCAGTTGTTAATTGAAAATGAAGCACCACTTTACACTACGGTGTAATTACGCCTGTTTGGAAGAGAAACAGATCAGGCATGTTGCTTATTAGCTAACCTGAGAAAATTAGACCACACCAGTAAATGGGCAACAAAACAGATTGGGTTGCGCTACAGATATTACATTATTCCCAGCTGTGTGATGATATGAACTAATGTAAGCGTCTTCTGTTTTTGAAACATATGGATAGTATTATGAGAGCATATGCGCCTACAATTTGCTTTAAATAAAAACTGATAGGTTCACTGATACATTTTCATGGCCCTGTCATGTATTGATGAGTTTTAAACATGGAAATAATATTTGTTTCTTTTTATTGCAATATAGTTTGTAGAATTGTATTATTTGAATATTTTTTGCATTGATTTTTTATTATTATTTATTTTATTTGTTTACACCAATCAGACATTTCATACAAACCATGTTTTTGTAAGTATATTTTTTAATAAATATAAAAATATTTATAACGTTTATTTTTTACATTAAAAAAATAGTTAGCTAGTCCAACACTTTTTACAAGACTGAGGCTATTTTGGGAAAAACACTAAAATGCAGTGTCACTTTTATTGTTATATATTATTAAACCATTATTTTTTTAATTATTCCTTTACTTTTATATTTTATTTATCTATTTATGTATTTATTTATTACTTGTTTACTATATTTTTTGGGGAATATTTTATACGTATAAAATATTATAAAATGTATTTTTTTTTTCATAAAAGATCGTTAATTAGTCCAGTGTGTGTTGTATATATAGCACAGTAACATATCACTTTTATTTTATTATTATATTATTTTTCTGTTATTATACTATTATTTAAATTTTTCAATTGTTGTCATTAATCAGAATGAGCCATGTTTTTGGGGGAATAATTTTAACCTTTTTTTTTTCTTTCTTTAAACCAATTAAAAAATTGGTTAGTTAGAAATTAGAAAGCAAGTTAGGTTTTTATTTATTTTATTAGAAAGCAAGTTAGGTAATAGATTTCTATTATTTCTATGTTTTGTGGAAGAATATTCATTTACCAATTATACAAAATATAGAGTGAAATTGCCACAACATTAGTTGAACTAAAATTCTTAGAATAATCCAATTTTGATTAACTCAAGAATTATCTCTTTTTAACCAAAAACGCAAGTGTCGTAAACTTTGCTGTTTTATTTCCGACAGTGTGAAGTGTCTTCGTGCTCTGCAGAGCCCGTTTTGATTGCGCAAATGGTTCTCATATTTCTGAGAAGCAGAGAGGTGGACACATTATGATTAGGTGCCGTGATGATGGGCCCTTCTGGCCGGCAGAGGGGCAAGATCTCTCTGCTTGGCTAAATAGCAGATTTATGAAGCGTCCTTTCAAAGAGCCCTGTGCAGGTGAACAGAGGCCGTTACAGTGCAGCTCCTCCATTAGACGGCCATTAGAGTCTGTCTCACACCTAATGAAGTGCAGTAGGTTGCTATCATACAGATTCAGCACTTTGAGTTAAACAGCCACAATGGAACGGAAACTACTGATATTGACTTGCACTGTAGTTTGTTTAACTAGTTAAGTGCCCCTATTATGGATTTTTTTTAATTACCTTTCATGCAGTGTGTAATACAGCTCTAAGTGAATGAAAACATCCTGCAAAGTTTTAAATCTGAAAGTGCATAAAATTATTGTCTCCCAAAAGAAAGAGTCGACTCTGAATCATTGAAACGAGTCGTTTTTAAAACGAACGAATCCCAAGCATGTTGACGTCAACATGAAACATTAGCATATTGCCCACCCACTTGTTGGTCTTTTCGCGTTGGTCTGAATGAAAATGCAAATTCATTCTTTGCCACTAGGTGCCGCTTTTGGAGTGGTAAAAATAGCTATTTCCCCGGTAAACAAAGCAGCACTGCGTTCACAAACGCTGCTTTATCAGGCATTAGTACAGCAAAATCCCTTTAAGATGCTATAATCTTTGATTACAGGCATGATAAAATGAAAATGAGACCAGTCGACCAATAACCGCAGATTAGCATCACGCAAAGGAGGGGTTTGGAAAAATGAATCGTTGAGCGAATCGTTTGGGAGTCGTTGAGCAAATAAGGTAACAAATAAATGCATATTATAAGACAATGAAAGTGTTTTTTGACCTTGTATGCATGTCAACCTGTTGTTGGGGACTCCCAAAACCAAAATATGAACTCTCAAAGGTTCACAGACCATTCCAAAAATGGCGGATGGCTTACGTATCGCGAACAGTCGCTAATGAGGCATCTATGTATATTTATATCTATCTATCTATGGTAATACAGATAGAATGAATGGTATCCATGGCATACAGTACATCATGTTTCAGAAAAAGGAAATTTGAAGGAAAAAGAACAATTTTACTGCTGATATAGACATGCACACTGTTTTAAAATGTAATTTAAGTTCAGGAAGATTTTTAAAAAAAAACATTTAATGTAATCACCTGCAGGTGGATATGAGATTAGATAATGTTCCTCACAATAAATCAGAAAGACAGAACAGTATATGAGAACATCTCAACCTGCTGCCTGCAGTATGTGTGATCCAGTGCTGTAGGCTGTGCATTCTACTGCAGGAGATGATGACACATCTTTTTTTTTATGTGAATGTGGAAATGGATACTGCAAAACCAAAAACAAATGTTATATAATGCATGAAATGCACATGCATATATGGTTGATTTATTATGGAGGTTATTATAATCCCAAAAGTAACTGTTACACAACCGTTTTTTATTATTATTATTAATAATAATAATTTACGTTTTATTTTTTTAGGGTTAGTAAGATACACACATACATATACTTCATATATATTTAGTAAGGATGCATTAAAATGAGCAAAAAGTCATATTAAAGACAGTAATGTCTGTAATCTATTTTATAATCTTCAGTAATATCAGCAAATACTTTATAATGTTACAAAAAACATATTTAAATAAACGCTGTTCTTTTTTTAAAAAAATGAACACGGTTTCCACAAAAGAAGGATATGAAGCAGGACAACACTGATAATAATAATAATAATACATGTTTCTTGAGCAGTAGGCCTAAATCGGCATTGTGGAATGATTTCTGAAGGATCATGTGACACTGAAGACTGGAGTAATGACTGTTGAAAATTCAGCTCTGCATCACAGGAATATATTACATTTTTTAAATATTTACAGTATTTTTATCAAACAAACACAGTGTCCCGAGAGCAAAAGAGACTTTTTTTTTCTTTCCAATGCAACACCAAACTTCTAAATGGTAGTGTATAAGTTTGGACACACTTGGACTGAAATGGTTTCTCATGTTTCGAATAACTTCTTGATAAAAGGCTTATGCTTATATATATAAATTAAAAAACATTTAATAAAACTTTTATTACTTGTTATTACTTTTTCACTTAATTTAAATTTTGTTATCTTGATGGTCATTGCCTCTGCTCGTTTTGCAAGGCCTAATGAGTGTTGTTCTCATTTCACTAGCCTATAGCTCAAGCTGTTTTTTCTAACTACATGAAAAAACAAAGTGTGCCTCCAGCTCTTTTCTCTGAAGTGCTCTACAGTTTTCAATGTGTAGATTGTGAGCTCCCACTCCCAGTGGACATGGAGATAAACTGAGTGCAATTTTGGGTTACTCTTAGAAAGTATCTGTGCCAGCTTGTCCGGCTTCTCTGTTTCTTTACTCAAAGCAGATCCATTACTACAATATTGTTAATCCACTGGAGCTCTTGCCACACTGCAGATGCCCAGGCAGAACTACATTCGACTCTCAGACACTCAAATCGGCTTATAAACAACTCGAGAGCTATGAGGACTTTTAGGATGTTCTCTAAATGCTATAAAATGTAGCAAGAAATCAAGTTTTCGACCACAAATTCAACAACTGCCCCGTTCTGCTGCTTCATGCTCCACAAGGAAATTAGGCAACCTCTCCTGCTCCACTTCTCACCTGGGCTGTGGTTATTTCACGCTGTAACTTCCTCCTCTTTCCACCTGCGTCTTGTCATATTTCGCCTCAAGCACATCCAAACACTGCTGCTTGACTTTTTTTGACCTCTTGAATTCCCTCATGATGCATTTCGGCTTGGGTCTACAGTGGCTGCCAATAACTCTGAATAAAATTCAAGACACACTCATTCTTGGCATACAGTGCTGGACTTCCACTGCCCTCATCAAACCACGCTCACCCTGCCAGGCTGCAGCGATCAGTCACTACCAGTTTGCCAAGCTCCTTGTTTCTCTACATAACGTTTTCCCTCTTGTCCAGATCCAGATTTTCCATCCTTGTTATTATCCTCATTATTTCAACCACAGAATTGTATAATAAAGTATTCAGTTTTTCTTTCATTTCAAGTGTTACTTATTAATGGACAAATGTTTCGGCTAATAAAAGAAGCTGCAGTTATTACACTACACTAAAAGTATAAGTAGCATAATTGTTCACCATGCAGCTGTACTGTTATGTGCTTGGCACTAGACAGATAAAACATTGTACTTGTTCTAGCCTGTGTTTGTGTACACAAACAAACAAGCATCACACCTTAATTGATAACTAACAGATGAAGCCATGGATAATTGAATGGTTTTTAAAAAACTAGTCCCTAAATCAGTGTGTAGTTTCATCAGACCGCCAGCAGATGGCAGCAGAAGTTAAGTCGTGACTCTTCATTCTCCCAGAACCAAATTAATATTAACTACATTAAAATAAACACACACACAAAAACAAAAAAATCAACAGTGATTCATATTTTTATTTGGAGCTATGCCTCTTTATATATTTACTTGGATATGAGATCAGGGAGATGTTAAAAAACGGGAAAAAAAATAATAAAGGGAAAGATATTTTGAGGGGAAAAAATGTTGATATAAATTATTTTCCTTTTTTATTTTAGATTATTTTCCCTTTTTTAAGAGAAAAAGCAATCAGTCAAAAATAACATATACCTAAAAAACAGATGGCTTTTTTTTAATGATTTAAGTGTGTATTTAAAGTATAATGAAATATATGAAGTAAAGTGTTTATTTTGTTTTGTTTTTAAGTAAATTCAGGTTTATTGGGTCATTTCTTTTCCTAGTCATCTCAATGGCAAAACCCTATCTCAATGTCATTTGGGGCTTGTTGGGCCAGTATAGGTTCATCATTCTGGTCTAGAGATGAATGATTATGATCTACTAATGCAGAATTATCTTTTTGTGAATATAAATGTGCCAGATTTATAGTGTTAGTGTTTCAACTCTATTAGACAATGACTGGCACCATCAAAACATTCTAATAATTGGGGATATTAGAGCATGAATGTAAAATGTAAATATTTGTATTATTGATTATTAATAATTGAAAGAAACCAAGATGTCAAACACCTGTGTTGAAAGCAGGGGTGTAGTCCATCATTTCAGAAGTGAGGGGGACAGAATGTCAAGTGTAATGACATTCTGTTCTATTCTACGATCCATGGAAAGAAATAAAGACACACATTGCCCCATGACAAAAAAAGTGAGGGGGATGAATGTGTATATACGTCCCCTGTTTATTCTACACTCTTAAAAATAAAGGTGCTTCACGATGCCGTAGAAGAACCTTTTTGTCTAAATGGTGCCATAAAGAACCTTTAATATCTGAAGAACCTTTCTGTTTCACAAAAGGTTCTTTGTGGCGAAATAAGGTTCTTCAGATTATAAAGAGGTAAGAAAGAGATGGTTCTTTAGAGAACCTTTGACTGAATGGTTCTTTGGGGAACCAAAAATGGTTCTTCTATGGCATCGCTTGAAGAACCTTTTGAAGCACCTTTATTTTTAAGAGTGTATGCCCAAAATGTTGCCTCTGGTTAGAATTTTGCCATTGGCAGATTTTTATTACAAATTATGTTATGGTACGGTAAAGCAAACCGAGGTTAAAGTTGAATTTAAAATGTACTTGAATTTCAGAATGTCTTAGTATTGGTTTGCTCCTATTTGCTGTAGCATCTGACCTTTCACACAAAGGAATTCACATGATAGTGTCACAAATGTGCTTGTTTGAGATGAGCCACCTAGTAAAAATACAATTGTTCAAAATCCCCAAACCTCCTCCAATATCCAATTCAAATGTTTGAATCATTTTTTTTTTTTTAATGTCCACTCAGACCCCTCATGGACCCCACTAAAGTCATCTTTGCAGTTATTGTTTGTTTTTTTTGTTTGTTTTTATTATATTTAAAAGGGACAGTACACATTAATTAACATGAGTAAACAAGTCTACTATGTCAATGTGCCAGATTTAGTCATTCAGGCTCATTTTCATCTGCAGTCCCTGGATGTCCATGCTCTCAACCCAGCATGTCTTTTTATGCCATTTTATACATATTTGCACGTAGATAATTCGGTTTTAATGACTAAAGCATGAATGAGAGACTTGAATTACAAAGGGAGAATCTCATAATCATCACACGAGCTCTGTATTACTCAGGCCGATGAGTTCAAAAAATGAAAAACATCAGATACGGCGTTATGGATTGATACAAATAGTCGCGCGCGCTGAATTAATGTGTTACTATTTTTAGCACGCCAGTGTTTCCAGGGGAAACCTAATGACGCAATGACGTCAATGCAGGTCAATAGCTGACTGGAGGAACTGAGCGCTTCCGTTAGATTTTGCAGTATCTTCTGAAACATAGAGGGATTTTTGATGCATTCTACATGTCGACATCAGAAAGCTTAAGTGCATAACGTACAGCAGCGTCACCGCGGCTGTAGTAATCCTCGCGCACAATGAGTGTAAGAGTGGGGCTTTTTCTCCTTCTGCTGGACTGTAACGTGGAGTAATGGTGTCTATAGGAGGAAGACCAGGCAGCTTTTGCTTTTTCTCCACCTGAAAGCTCATGCATTGACTGATGGGATTCACTGGGTGAGATTTACTCCGTTCTGCTGCCATCAATGCAGAACATTTTTTTATTTTTTGTTTGTTTTTTGAGAACAACCAGAAGCGTCTACGATCGGGGGGAAAAAAGGGTATTTTAATTTTTCATAAATCATAGTCTAGGGTTGATGCTCCAAGGTTCGGAGAATATCAGTTAGTAGTGTAATCCAATATTCATATTCATGAGGTACGCTGTTAAACTCAATGTAATGCATGACAGAATGCGAGTTAGTTGCTGTGAGTGCACGTGATGCGAATGATGAGGACACAGGCAGGTATACAAACATGTATGGTGATATATAAGAATATGATGCCTGTACATTTTTCTTTTGAATATTTTATTAAGCGTGCGTGCATAATGCCATTCCGTGCACATTTAATGCATCTGCAGCTTTTATTCTTACTATGTTCAAGTATAATTATCATCTGACCCTGATGGAGCAGCCAACAGATGCTTGTGAACGCAAAATTGTGCACTATTGGGAACAGATCGTGTGCATGGCTTTACATGCGTGTTGGAGGCGTGTAATAGTATCTGCTGCTGTCATTCAGATGTGGGTGCTGGAAAACAGGGGTTTTGCGTTATTTTCCTCGTTTGTTCTCATATGTAGGGCGTTACCGACGGGTTCAGCACCACGGACAGTTCCCTGACACTCCGGCACATACACACACTCCATCAGTTACACACGCTGACACAGAGTGAGTAATTCTCATCATGCAACATCACATTCATAGCTTAAATAAGAATGAAAAGATATTGCTCGTTCATATGCAGACTAAAGGCAAAGTCAAACAGTCAATCACTGCTTCCCAATCATATGATATATATATGCATACTTAGTGCTGTCAAACGATTAATAAAAAGTTTATAAAAATAAAAGTTTTTGTTTACATAATATATGTGTGTGTGTGTACTGTGTATATTTATTATGTATATACACATACACTCACATACACTCACATGCAGCATATATTTTGGAAATATTTACATGCATACACATTTATATATTTATATTCTTATATTTTATATTATATATAAATATATTTAATATATAAACAACATATTTTTCTTAAATATATACATGCATGTGTTTGCATTTATATATACATAATAAATATACACAGCGCACACACATATATTATGTAAACAAAAACTTTTATTTTGGATGTGATTAATCACGATTAATCGCGATTAATCGTTTGACAGCACTAATTATAATTAACTTCTATAAATCTTGGTGGAATAATGAAATAGATGAGAAATGTAATTTTGCACCTTTCAGGGAAGTAAAAGTAGTTATTCTTGCAAAATTGCACTGAAAACCCTTTCAAATAAACAACCTGCTTAACTGCAGCCATGCATTTTAAAAGCTGTGCCAAAGTTCATTGTGTGTTTTTGGCTCGTGATTGTTGATTTGAATTGAATTACTGGTGAACAAAAAATTAGTTGTAAGTCTGAAAACATAATGTTTCATAAAAATTAAATTAAATATTGTGACAAGTTAAATGTGTGTATTCCTTATTATATATGTGTATAATGGATGAAAAAGTACAATGTGCATATATATGATGTATCACGTGTACTAGTATAATGTAATGCATCTCTGTATTCATATTTGAGTAAGGCCATAATGTGATCGTGAGAGAGAGAGAGAGAATATGCACAAACACACACTATCAAAAAAAAACATCGTCATAAAAGCAAATGGACAAATAATTTTAATCATCAAATCACAGATTTTTCTACTACATAAATATTAAGGCCTGATCTACAGTAGTAGTGTTTCTCAGCAGAATTAGATTCACACACCTCTGTTACACCACGCCTGGGAAATCAGCTAAACAACCTGTTTTAATGTAGTCTTTATTATTAGGTATTTAAAAAGAGAGAAGTTATCTTTGGATGCTCTTTAATCATAGCACAACAAGTGTCCACCATTCACACTCTACTGAAAGTCCATCATGCTTTAGTTTGACCGTTGTATGTAATTGATGTAAATGAACCTTCCCTTTATTTCACTCTGTATATTTGATCAATAATCAAATGCCAGCTGATCATACAGTATTCTGTTCATACAGATCTACCAGAGTGTTTCAGTCTTAGCTAGTGTAACTTGGATCAGTACATCTGAGACTATATGGAGACTCAGTTTTGATTTGGAAACATTTGGAAATGGCCCGAATGTAAATTTTAATGCTGGAAAACAGAGATTGTATGCAAAGTTTTGTAAATATATATGAATATATAAGCGTTGCCCAGCAAGATGCGGTCAGATACCGTATCTATAGTAACTATAGTAAAGTATCTAAAGTATTTTGGAGTAATAATGTTAAACAAAAATAGAGACGGCAAGAACCCTAATAAAAGGCAGTTTATGCATATAGCAGATGTTTTTATCCAAAGTGACTTCAAGTTATTTTATCAGACACAGAAAAGTCATAAGCCTTAACATGTGGCATTAAATACATTTTTAACCTTTTTTTTTATTTTTTTATTTTTACATATGTTACTAACCTGAAGGATACCTAAAAAATTGCAAGTAATGAAAGTGTAAACACTTTTCTTTGGTGTGATAAGCCATGCTCTTAAAAATAAAGGTTTCTAAAGCAGGTTTTCGGAGCGATGGCATAGAAGAACCAGTTTTGGTTCCTCAATGATCCTTTCAGTGAACAGTTCTTAAAAGATCCATTTTTTTCTTAGTGTGAAGACCATTTTAATAATCTGAAGAACCTTTTATCACTATAAAGAACCTTTTGTGTGGTGGAAAGTTTCTGTTTCTTCTTCATGGAACCATCAATACCAATAAAGAGTCTTTATTTTTAATAATGTAAGCAGGTTACACTGTTGTTCCTTGATTATAGTCAGTGCTTCAGATACAAATCTTGTTAAACCCTTTTTTGTTTGAGAAAGCCCCTCATTCACATGGTTTGTTCTGTTGTTCTGTCATATGATGTAGTTATAGTAAAATATCCCAGTATTTATAGTATAAATGTCCCAATTTTCTCATCTTTTGTGCATACTGGTGAAAATAAAGACAACATTTCATACATAAATACTGTTTCTGGTTTTTAATATTGTCAGAAACATGCTTAGAATCACATAACCCTGCTGTTTTTAGTTTGCTTACAAGACAGGTTACACCTCCTTCATAAAGACCTCTAGAATAAGAATGTTGTCGCTTTTTATTTATTAACTTTTTTTTCTAGTGTGGTATTTAACCAAGTTATTGATTAGCAAAATACAAACCACGTTTCACAAGATAATGTTCTCTAAATGAGTTACACACCAGCACTGCATGTTTCCATTGCAATAGGGCTGCTTAATATGGTACAATTACGGCACACATTAATAATTTGTGCTTTTTGTGTTTCAGGTGAATTGACGACTAGTTTCACATCTGGTGCCTGCTCCTTTCCCTCTCTTCCTCTTCCTCTTCCTCTCTGTCTCTCGCTTGTCCTTCACGGGTCTTTTTGCGGTCTGGGCTTGCTGTTCCATAACTCACTAGTCAGGAAGCCCTTACCCCAAAAAGTATCTGTGTGGGGTCCTGACTCCTGACAATAGGATTTCATGTCTTCTTTCTCTTGGGACTGAGGGTTTGCTCTTTCTGACTCTTGATCTCTACTCTGGACATTTAAATATATGATAACACTATCTATCTATCTGTCTGTCTGTCTGTCTGTCTATGAGACATTTATACAGGATGTACAGTACACTTATAGGATATGTTCTTAGTAGGGGTGGAACGGTTCGCAGAAAAAAATCGAACCGTACGGTTCTCCACACACGGTTCGGCACGCGCTAGGACCGCGGTTCAACTTAAATCTGACAAGATTTGAGACCTGAACAGCACACGTTGATATCTGTGTTTAAGCTAAACTCGTTTAAGCTTTGCCAGTTTAAACATTTAAGAGCTAGAGGACGCGAGCTCGCGTGCGCAGTGAAAAGATTTGTGCATGCGCAAACCGCGCCTCAGAACATTAAACTTTCTCTGAAGTATTGTGTTTAAATGGACAAATTCACACAAAAATTATGTCAAAATGCCCGTCTTGGTAAGTATCCTATAGCAGACATAGCTGGCTGAACGTACTGTATCAGTGCATTCTCTTAAAGTGACAGCACTTTCTTAATATTAATCAAACAGCAACAACAAAGAAATCACTCCCTGCTCTTGATTGAATAGCTTTTGTAACTTTAATAAATATTAATCTTTAATTTATACAGTCAAATATGCAATGCTGTTTTACATTTCATTACTTTATTCAATTTCTGTTTATTTTATTTGTATCTTTACTCTATTGTATTTATTTGTGCTGTTGCTTGTAGTTAGATAGATTATTCTTATTTTCTTTATTTTTATTTGACAGTATAGTTTTTCCCTAGCACATACCGAACCCTACTGAAACTGTGACTCTAAAACTGTGATACAAACCGAACCGTGAGTAAGTTGGACCGTTCCACCCCTAGTTCTCTTAGACATCAAAACTTACTGTTGCCTTTGCTGATTTGGAGCATGTCTCTGTATGTTATGACAAAATCAGCCACATGGTGGTGCTATTGTCCTTGTAATAATAAGTTAAAGTAATTTTAATAACTTGTCCCATAACTTGGATAATAACTTGGATAATAGATCACATTGTGTCTAGCAGCTTTCTAAATCACAGTACTGTAGTGTTTCTGTGTGTGTGTGTGTGTGTGTGTGTGTGTGTGTGTGTGTGTGTGTGTAAATCTATTAAATCTTAAAGGCCTGTCATAGCAAGTGTATCCTCTGGTGCTTCATGCAAACAATGTTGTCTGTATGATAATTATTGTGTATTTTATATTTAAGGATTAAATAATTAGACAAAAATATTGTTGAAACAGGTTGTTTGACAGTAGGTAAAAGATTTATTGTGTAGGTATTTGGCATGTTTTTGGACATATTTGATCATGTATTTATTTGACCTATTACCAGCAGCTGGTCCCACCCACAAACCCACATGATTGGTTGAGCCAGATGGTGACATACTGGACAGCTCAGACAAAAAGTACAAAGTGTTCCTGCACATTAAACAGGCACGGGTATCCTCTGGTGCTTCATGCAAACAATGTTGTCTGTATGATAATTATTGTGTATTTTATATTTAAGGATTAAATAATTAGACAAAAATATTGTTGAAACAGGTTGTTTGACAGTAGGTAAAAGATTTATTGTGTAGGTATTTGGCATGTTTTTGGACATATTTGATCATGTATTTATTTGACCTATTACCAGCAGCTGGTCCCACCCACAAACCCACATGATTGGTTGAGCCAGATGGTGACATACTGGACAGCTCAGACAAAAAGTACAAAGTGTTCCTGCACATTAAACAGGCACGGACAGGATTGATTGATTGATTGATTATTGATTGATTGATTGATTGATTGATTGATTGATTGAAAAAAAATTAATTTCTAAATGTATTATTAGGAAGTATTTTTATTATATATGTAATATCTAAAAATGTTGTATAAAATATATTACATATTTAATATTTACAGTAAAAATATTCAGTGTTTTTTTAAAAGTCTATTTTAACATTTCACAACAGTTTAGATAAATAGTTTCCAGAAACCCAATTTTATAAACGCTTGCAGAGAGTTGGCTGCCTGAAATATTTACTCAGCATATGTTTAAAATTAGCTGCTTCTGATTTTGAAACTTTTTTTTCGCCAGTTATTTAGGGTTAACAAGGTCAAAATGATACTGAACTGACATGTGACATTGTGCTACTTTTTCAAGCAATGTTTACAATCCATGAGCTGTACCACGTCAAATTTGGTAATAAAGATTATGACATTTCTAAAGAAATAGCATAAATATTGTGAGTGATGGTAGTGATTTTGAAATGCTCACATGGTTCAACTGGAATAATGCGTGTGGTTGCTGGAACCCACAAACCTGGAGATAAGAGATAGCATACATTTACTGACTAAGACTGAGTAAGACCCCTGCTGGTAAATGCTGTAAACACACCAAAAGCATCTTTGTGTAAATATATATATATGTATGTATGTATGTATATATATGTGTGTGTGTGTG
>NW_015505201.1:858557-859645 GCF_001515645.1 Sinocyclocheilus grahami | reverse complement strand
TATATGTGTGTGTGTGTGTGTGTGTGTGTGTGTGTGTGTGTGTGTGTGTGTGTGTGTGTGTGTGTGTGTGTGTTGTGAACCTGGACCACAAAACCTTTTGTCTTAAGTCTTAAGTGTAAATTTTTCGAAATTGAGATTTATTCATCAGCTGAATAAATAAGCTTTCTATTGATGTCTGATTTGTTAGGATAGCACAATATTTGGCCGAGATACAACTATTTGAAAATCTGGAATCTGAGGGTGCAAAAAAATCTAAATACTGAGAAAATCTCCTTTAAAGTTGTTCAAATGAAGTCCTTAGCAATGCATATTACAAATCAAAAAATATAGTTTTTATATATTTACGGTAGGAAATTTACAAAGTATCTTCATGGAACATGATATTTTCTTAATATCTTAATGATTTTTGGCATTAAAAAAAATCTATTATTTTGACCCATACAATGTTTTTTTGGCTATTGCTACCAGTGTTGGGGGTAACGCAAGTAACGCAAGTTACGTAATCAGATTACTTTTTTCAAGTAACTAGTAAAGTAACGCATTACTTTTTAATTTACAAGACAATATCTGAGTTACTTTTTCAAATAAGTAACGCAAGTTACTTTTTTTTCTCCAGTTTATTGACTGACAGCTCTCCTGTCCCCATGTTGAGAGAAATCAGAAGATGTTGCTGTAGTTCTAAAATAAATATGAATATGCATTAATTCATCTCACTCACAAAAAAATTATAACAGATTCAGTATTCCTCAAAATGAATAAAAATAATGCAACTCAGAATATGATGCAAACCTGCAATAATTAAATGTTAAACAACACAAATATCCTTTATGTATTTAATCCCATTTTATTAAGCAATGTCTTTGCTTCTGACCTTCGATGATCCAGTTCAACCGTACTAATAAGCACAAATTACTCTAGACAAACATTTGTGTCTTTTTTTATTGCTGAAGTGTGTTGAAATGACTTCTGCATTCTACTGTACGGACGTAAATGTACTTTCCCTTCAGCCTGAGGCTCATTCATTTCACTTTTGGTGTGCAAAGGCTGTTATATTTGCCAAAAATATAACTTTTTTATTTTAAAAACAA
>NW_015505201.1:836773-858430 GCF_001515645.1 Sinocyclocheilus grahami | reverse complement strand
TATATATCTGTGTGTGTGTGTGTGTGTGTGTGTGTGTGTGTGTGTGTGTGTGTGTGTGTGTGTGTGTGTGTGTGTGTTGTGAACCTGGACCACAAAACCTTTTGTCTTAAGTCTTAAGTGTAAATTTTTCGAAATTGAGATTTATTCATCAGCTGAATAAATAAGCTTTCTATTGATGTCTGATTTGTTAGGATAGCACAATATTTGGCCGAGATACAACTATTTGAAAATCTGGAATCTGAGGGTGCAAAAAAATCTAAATACTGAGAAAATCTCCTTTAAAGTTGTTCAAATGAAGTCCTTAGCAATGCATATTACAAATCAAAAAATATAGTTTTTATATATTTACGGTAGGAAATTTACAAAGTATCTTCATGGAACATGATATTTTCTTAATATCTTAATGATTTTTGGCATTAAAAAAAATCTATTATTTTGACCCATACAATGTTTTTTTGGCTATTGCTACCAGTGTTGGGGGTAACGCAAGTAACGCAAGTTACGTAATCAGATTACTTTTTTCAAGTAACTAGTAAAGTAACGCATTACTTTTTAATTTACAAGACAATATCTGAGTTACTTTTTCAAATAAGTAACGCAAGTTACTTTTTTTTCTCCAGTTTATTGACTGACAGCTCTCCTGTCCCCATGTTGAGAGAAATCAGAAGATGTTGCTGTAGTTCTAAAATAAATATGAATATGCATTAATTCATCTCACTCACAAAAAAATTATAACAGATTCAGTATTCCTCAAAATGAATAAAAATAATGCAACTCAGAATATGATGCAAACCTGCAATAATTAAATGTTAAACAACACAAATATCCTTTATGTATTTAATCCCATTTTATTAAGCAATGTCTTTGCTTCTGACCTTCGATGATCCAGTTCAACCGTACTAATAAGCACAAATTACTCAAGACAAGTGTGTTGAAATTTCTTCTTCTGCATTCTACTGTACGGATGTAAATGTACTTTCCCTTCAGCCTGAGGCTTATTCATTTCACTTTTGGTGTGAAAAGGCTTTTATATTTGCCAAAATTATAAAACAATTTATTTTAAAAACAAACAAGCAAGCCCTATCCAGATTTAAAAAGTAACGCAAAAGTAACGTAACGCATTACTTTCCATAAAAAGTAACTAAGTAACGTAATTAGTTACTTTTTTTATGGAGTAACGCAATATTGTAATGCATTACTTTTAAAAGTAACTTTCCCCAACACTGATTGCTACAAATATACCTGTGCTACTTATGACTGGTTTTGTGGTCCAGGGTCATATATATATATTAGGGTGACCATACGTGCCGTTTTCCCAGGACGTGTTCTGGCCAGGATTTCTATATTGCCTAAAATATCTAGGTTTTGTCTTTGTTTGCGTGTGCAGACCGATCGGTGCATTTTCTCCTGGGAAAATGGCATATATATATGAAGAGTTCAGATGCAAAAGCCTCTAAGTGCCATCTGAAATTTTCATCAAAACTGAGCATTTTTATCAGGCTCCTATGTTTAGGTTCAGTCATTTTACTCTAATGGCAATGTATAGGTCCTTTTCTATGCAATTAAAGTGAAATAACTGAACCTAAACATAGGAGCCTGATAAAAATGCTTATTTTAGAAGAAAATTTCAGACGACACTTAGAGGCTTTTGCATCTGAACATGCAAATATTCTTCATATATTTCTTTGTTAATTAAGTAGTTAAAAAAAAAACAGTACTGCATACAATGGTTCGATTTTATAGTTAAGACAAGTGTAAAAAGCTCGTCTGTGCAGTAAGACAAAGTACACTTATATTAATTCACTGAATTAACTGGAATATAAGATTAAATACTTAAAACCTCTAAATACTATAAACCTCTTTAATGTATACCAAAGATAACTTAACCCAGCTGTTTGTCATGGTTGAGAACAGTCACTTTGTATAAAAACATTTAAATGACTACTTGCTTACTGTAAAAGCAAAGTTCAGCCAGTGCTTCTTCATTGTGGGTCATTTTGTGGATTTGTGTTTATATTACGAAGCAATTATTTTGTGATACATGACTTATGTTCACGGGGGACTGCAAAGGTGACTAAAACACATAATTTCCTGTCCTGTGTGACGTAAAAAGACGGAGTAGAGCTCGGCAATGATGCCGATCGCAGAAAGCATTGCCCAGTCTCAGGCTTTTATGATGGGTCTCATGGCTCAACTTTGTTTTTCTTTTGTCACACTTTCCGCACACTCTCTCTCTTTCTTGTAACTCTACATTATGGATATCTCGTGAGCAGTTCTGAGAAATGCTTGGCCAATCCAAAAAAACATCTTATGCTTAGACCTGATCTCCAAGCCAAATTGTCTCTGGAATTTTTAGCTGGTGCTTGGACCGATTTTATTAGCGATTGTCCTGTTTTAATCAGTTCAGTGTGTTGATTCAGAAGAAAGAACTTTTTGTGTGGGAGGCTGAAAAACTGTTTTCGTTTGCACAGCTATACTATGCTTTAGCATGCAAGCACTTAGCTGGCATGCCTCAGTATAAATTAAATATTGATTGATATTAAATATTAAATACCTTTTTCTCCAAATGTTAATTCCAAAGAAGGTAAAAAATGTGAGATATAGACTCACAATTGTGAAATAAAAAGTCACACTTACCTTTTTCTACTTATTCCATGGCAGAAACCTAAAAAAAAAAACAGAATTGCGAGATAAGCTCAGAATTCAGAAAAAAAGGTCAGAATTATGAGACATAAACTTACAATTCTGACAAAAAAAATCTGAAATGTGAGATATAATCACAGAATTGCGAGATGTAAACTTAGACTCCAAAAAAAAAAAACTGACAATTCTGACTTTTTTCCCCTCAGAATTGTGAGATAAAAAGTCACAAATACCTTATTTTACTTATTTATTTATTTTTTTAATTATGTGGCAGAAATGGGTTTCCATATTGCATTGCCTTCATTTTGAGTCTAAAATGTCCAAATACAGCATTTTTAATTGTTAATTGTAGTAGTTTGATTATGTGAGATCATTTAAAATCATGAATTAAGCTACTATTAAATTAAGGTATTACTAAAATACTATGGTATGCTTAGTATTTTTATGCTGTTCTACAATATTATCTATGATCATTCAGTACCATAGACCTATCATCACTGAACCATGGTAAGGTGTGTAACTACAGGTAATTTACTCTTCTTCCTTTTTTACATTGTCTGCTGAGCCACAGCGTGTAAAAATACACAATCATGTTTTGTGTGTAAAGTTTGAATGACACAAGGATTCATAGCAGCATTCCTGAACAATCTGTGTTCCTCTCACTCTCAGTCTCTGGAGACCTAGAGAAAACTCCAGCTCCAGAAATAGAAACACACATACAGTTAACCTCCCTAAAATACCAGAAATAGCACAGACTACAGGAATAGAAACATTTCCTCTGTGGTCTTGTTCGCTGGATTCCCGTAACTTTGGCTGTGCGTGAAGAATCACTCGCTCACTGTGAATGGCGGAAACCAGGTGTCAGGTTTAAAATAATTAGTACAAAACAGAGCAGATGTGGCGCAACATCTGGTTAACTGTAATGCTAATGCAAAAAGAGAGTCTGAAATGCTAAATGCACATGCCAGCTGCACATGTTTAGCTGGACGCATGAGGCTGATCCTTGCTGTGCTGCTGGATGCAGAGTTAAATAATACATACTGGTGAGGACATTTCCCAGTGGTTCGTTCCATTCCAGCAACTCATATAATAAATCATTGCATCTTCCTCCCTTTTTTTTCTGTGGAAACCAAATGTTACTCACAGCCACAATTATCGGAATCCAGGTAATACATTCTGAAGTAAATATTACTTAGCAGTACAAATCTATCTATCTATCTACAGCAACTATGTTTATAGAGCACATTTAAACACAACCAAGGTTGATTGCTCGAGGTTGGGTGCTTTACAAAGAATAAAAACAATAAATAAAAGAAAAGGATAAAAGAAAAGTAAACAGACAAACAGAATACAGCAGGAAACCCAGGACTAAGGAGTGAAAAAAGGGTGAAAATATATGTCTTAAGATAAGATTCAAAAGTACTAATAGATAGAGCATGCCTGATAAAGGGAGGAAGCTTCGGACCAGCAGTAGCGAAGGTGCGATCACCATGATTCTGAAGTTTAACTCTGGGAACTATGAGTAGACTAAGGTCACAAGATCTCACGTTTCTATAAAGCGTATACGAAAGCAGTAAATCAGTTAAGTATTGAGGTCCCAGGTTATTGAGGGCTTTATAGACAAATAGTAAGATTTTAAAATCAATCCTATACTTGACAGTGTAAGGACATTAAAATTAGAGTTATGTGGTCGTATTTTTGCTTCCCTTCAAGCAGTAAAGGGGCTGCATTCTGATCCAACTGAAGACAGGAAATGGAAGACGGAGAAATATCAAAGTACAGTGAGTTACAATAATCAAGCCGAGATGTTAGGCATGGATAGCTGTTTCAAGATTTTTCCTAGATAGAAAGGGCTTAACTTTACTGAGAAGGTGAAGTTGGTAAAAAACGACTTGACTACAGCTGAAATCTGTTTGTCACACTTTAAACTGGAGTCAAATAGAATGCCCTAATTCCTAAGGAATCCAAGATCAAAAAAGCAACGATTTCCTAGGACCAAACAAAATAATTTTAGATTTGTTTTTATTTAGGTGTAAGAAATTACTTAAAAGCCATAACTTAAGTTTGTTTAGAGAGTATTTGTTATTACACCGTACAGGAAACTTAAGCTGGGTATCATCGGCATATAGATGAAAAGAGACATCATATAAAAATTAAAAAAAATGTAAGCCAAGGGGAGCAATTACTTGGAAAACAACACAGGCCCAATGATTGAACCTTGCGGAACACCAAAATCAAGAGGAATGATAGAAGAGGAGTAATGCCCTAATCAAACAGTAAAACAACGATTTGACAAATAAGAGCGAAACCACTATTTGAGAGGACAAGAGCCACGAAGTAGAAGTAAACCAAGCGTAGCGTTAGTTCTGGCAGGTCACGTTAGTCAAGCTCGCATCAGCTGACTTTCAGCTGATCCCCATCTACCTATGGGAATACAACACCTAAGCATTCATATATAAGGTCCCGCAGTATTATCAGCAGTTTTCGAATTGCTCAATAGCTAATTACCCTCCTCCATCCCCAACTCCTCCTCTGTCAGTCGGGATTCAGCCTTCTGATTCTCCTTTGAATCAGACTAATTCTAAAATGTGTGCATACAATTATTGAACTTTAACAATATCTGCAATACATTTATGTTGGTTCTGTTCTGTTTACCCTGGGGGGGGGTATTGCTGCTCTCCCTGCTCTCATCCATGCTAGGCTGCATGGATGCGCAGAGAGTTCTTGCCCAGAACAGAACCATACCGCCAATACAAACTGTATGCTATCTTATTTGACGGTAGTGGTCCTGACAGAAATAAAAGAAATCTATCTATCTATCTATCTATCTATCTATCTATCTATCTATCTATCTATCTATCTATCTATCTATCTATCTGTCTATCTATCTATCTATCTATCTATCTATCTATCTATCTATCAGTCTGTCTGTCTGTCTATTGTTTGTTCTGTCTGTCATTCTATCATTCTATCTATTATTATATCATCAATAAAATGTTCGGTTCTTATCTGCTGTTTGTTTGAGAGATTACAGATTAAATTTAAAAAATCTAACAATGAGATATTAAATTAGTCTGTATCAAAACTTTATGTATCCTCCTTTAAATTGATTGTGGCGTTTCAATGCATATTATCCAAACAGTAGTTGTGTTGCAAAACTCAGTCACAGTGTGTTCAGGGCTTTGTTAACTTGCTTGCAGGAGACACCACAAGATCTGTACATTACAGCAGCCTGACCACCCACAGTTGGGCAGTCCCATGACTCACAACACCAACACCTCACTACACAAAATGCTAGATCAATGTTTATGAACCTTGTTCCTGGAAGACCCAACACTGCATCTTTTGAATGTTTCTTTTAATTGACACACCTGAATCTACAGATTAGCTCATTAAAGGTGAATTGGCTGTGTAAAATCGAAGGTAAACATCGCTAATGTGCAGTTTTGGGTGAACAGGGATGCTAAATAATGGTAGTGCCATCTGCAATGGTGGATAGCCAGGTAAGTGAATTTCTTTATGGAAGCTTTTATTAAAATGTGGTCTGCTGAGTGCTAACACTTAGGCATCCATCTGAAATAGCCAGAGAGTCTGTAGAAAGTTTCTGTGAACAAAAATCTCACTGCCACACCATAGTTAGCTAAATGTAATGATTGTGAGATTTCAAATCTCTACATATAGGTTAAAAAAACATATTTATTTAGGAGTTTTAATGTGAAAATCAATCCAACCAGCTTCAGTGTGAATCATAATATTACACATTTGATTCCTAGCTAAAAAATGTCTGTAAAACACACCCTCAAAAAAAATCTTTATTTGGAGCCTTAATTTTTAAGAGTGCAAGGGAAATATAACAATGCAAACTAGTTCATCTTGAGAAAATGGTATCACAAAGTTTAGATGTTCAGTGTACTTCATGGAACCATACGCCAATAAAGAACCCTTCTTTTGTAAAGAGTGTAACTGGCACCAGAACTGGTCTGTCTAGTTCTTGGAGACACCACAAGATCTGTACATTACAGCAGCCTGACCACCCACAGTTGGGCAGTCCCATGACTCACAACACCAACACCTCACTACACAAAATGCTAGATCAATGTTTATGAACCTTGTTCCTGGAAGACCCAACACTGCATCTTTTGAATGTTTCTTTTAATTGACACACCTGAATCTACAGATTAGCTCATTAAAGGTGAATTGGCTGTGTAAAATCGAAGGTAAACATCGCTAATGTGCAGTTTTGGGTGAACAGGGATGCTAAATAATGGTAGTGCCATCTGCAATGGTGGATAGCCAGGTAAGTGAATTTCTTTATGGAAGCTTTTATTAAAATGTGGTCTGCTGAGTGCTAACACTTAGGCATCCATCTGAAATAGCCAGAGAGTCTGTAGAAAGTTTCTGTGAACAAAAATCTCACTGCCACACCATAGTTAGCAAAATGTAATGATTGTGAGATTTCAAATCTCTACATATAGGTTAAAAAAACGTATTTATTTAGGAGTTTTAATGTGAAAATCAATCCAACCAGCTTCAGTGTGAATCATAATATTACACATTTGATTCCTAGCTAAAAAATGTCTGTAAAACACACCCTCAAAAAAAATCTTTATTTGGAGCCTTAATTTTTAAGAGTGCAAGGGAAATATAACAATGCAAACTAGTTCATCTTGAGAAAATGGTATCACAAAGTTTAGATGTTCAGTGTACTTCATGGAACCATACGCCAATAAAGAACCCTTCTTTTGTAAAGAGTGTAACTGGCACCAGAACTGGTCTGTCTAGTTCTTCTATCTAATTTGAAAACTTTTGTGTTTAAATCATACAACTGCAGCTTTGCACTATTACAATATTTATATTCTTTCCCAGATATTCTCCGCTCCATCTGTTCAGCATTCATTGCTATATTAAACGACACTGCGTAGTGGCTGGCCCTGACTGTCAATGTTGTAAAGCTACCATTAACTGGCAAAAGACCAGCAGGAAATTCATGCTGGTCATTTCAGCAGGGAACATATTTGCTCTATATTGCACAGTTTAAACTAATAATACTACATGTACTAATATATTTCCAAAGTCTATACCCACAGTATGCATTTGTATAAGGATCTACTCAATAAGTGGGTGTGAAATTGTTTAATTAGTTTGGAGAGTTCCTCAACAAAGTGCATCAGTTGGGGTCAATTCTGTTGTAAGACAATCTTGTTTTACAAGCTACAAATCCATAGTGAATTGTAACGCATCTCACCACAGTCACCATGTGATCAGTATGTATTACAATGACAAATATTTGTAGTACATGCGTGTGTGAGATGGGTTTGTGTTGTGCTTGAGGTGCCAGCGGGGGTGTTGTCCCCCCTCATGCTGTTCTGCACTGGGAGAATCAGGGAAGGAAAGGCTGAGGTGATTCACACATGAGTCAACAGCTATCAGCTATATAAGCCTGACCACTCATGGAGCCTGGGCATCATACAGACCTCAGATCGCAAAGGTAAGTCCCCTTCGCTCACTCTCTCCACTCATCAGCACTCTCACACTATCTGCAGCTCTGATACTCTGGCGTTCTCACTAATGATGTGGATTTTATCATCTAACTTTACATTTATAGCCTTTAAATTGCTATTTTTACATTATGGAGAAACTAAGTTTAAGATTCCACACAGGGAATAAAATAAAGATTACAGTGATTTTGGAATGAAGCAATCATTGTTTATACAAGGGCAACGTGTTTTTTGATGAATTTACCAGATATTGAAATCCAAACTCGGGCACATAGGCTGTCATTTTGTCATTTGGAAGTGAGATTGAACATAGCAGAAGGCTTAATTGCTTCTATCTATCTATCAGGCTGAAGAGGCCTGGGCTTTGCTGACATGCTCATTGTGAGGGATACAGGCAACTTTCATATGCAAGGAATTCACTTTTTAATGTTGTATAATTTTATTGGACAGTCTGTTTTAATTTGAATTAGCAGTATGACTTGAGAGAATCTGATATCGGATATTAAGTGTCATGTACAATCCAGATCAACAGAAATATCAAGTCAGGATTTCAAGATTGCTCGATGATTAGACACCGCTTCAGGACTTTACCGTTTCTAGATTGAAAATACACTTTTGTAATAGAAGTTTACTGCAAGTGATTTCTTAATGCAGTTTAGAAAAATGCGATTGCAATGCAATTTTCAAATAAATTGTATTTAGGGATGCAGATTTAGCCTAAATTAAGCTGTCATTAGTTAGCTAGGGGCCATATCCATTCGCTTTGTATATGCACACTATTGTTGTACTTTTATTTAGTAAGGATGCATTAACAGGATGCATTTTAAAAGTGCTTTATTTTTTATTATTATTATTTATTTATTCTATTCATCAAATAGAAAATATTTGGTACAATTGTTGATGATAAGATATATTTCTTGAGCAACAAATCCGCATATTGGAATCATTTCATGCTCGCGTTGACACTGATGACTGGAGTAATGGCTGCTGAAAATTTAGATTTGCCATCACCGGAATTACATTTTAAAACTTATTGTAAAATCATGTTGTAATATAATTTCACAAGATTACTGTTTTTACTGCATTTTTTTTTTAATTAAAATATTTGAATCGATATTCAAAATAATGCTTATTGTTTTATTTCAGCAGGTATTGCTGCTCTGTTGCAAAGTTAAAGACCACTCAACACAGGAAGCATGTATTTTCCAGTTCTTCTCTACCCCTCCATTTTGGGCATGCTCGGTCTGGTTCATGGCATTCCCATTCATCAGGATAGCCTGAAAAACTTGGTCAAACTGCAGGCAGACACCATCATCCTCAGAATCAAGGATCACAATGAGAAGGTATCCGGTTAAAACTCTGTGAACTAGTTTGCAAGGCTTCTGTTCTGTTAAACTCCATAAGATGATTCATATAGCCGTGCTCATTTGTGTCTTCTCTCACAGCTGAAGCTATCTCCAAAGCTCTTCATTGGCGATCCAGAACTTTACCCTGAGGTTCCTGCTGATAAACCCATCCAAGGTCTCGGGTCTATCGTGGACACCGTAACTACCTTCCAGAAGGTTCTGCAAAGGCTGCCCAAGGGGCATGTGAGCCAGATACGCAACGATTTGTTCACAGTCCTGGGTTACCTGAAGGATAGAATGATATCTATGCATTGCACACTCAAGGAGCCAGCTAATGAGAGGTCACTGGACGCTTTCTTGGAGAGCAATGCCACCCACCACATTACTTTTGGGTACTTGGCTTTAGACCGACTGGAACAGTTCATGCAAAAGCTGATCGTTAATCTGGACCATTTGAAAAGCTGCTAATTTGCTATTATTGTAGCATTAAAAATATACTATTTATTATATTTATTTAAATCCTTGTATATTTATAGTCCAAAGCAGCATTTTGGCACATATTGATATGTACAAATTTATTCCCTGACATTAAACGGGAAGCTAAAAACGCTGTCGCAATGTCATGGCATGCCAAACAATCTGTCCTTACTACGTAAACACTAGCAATCTGATACCTGCACACATTACCATGTCACACTTCATGCTGTCTGCAGGATGACATCAGCATTTGCTGAGCGTGCTCTGTGATGTCACTGTGTTTACCAGAAGCAAGGAGGTCAGACTCTGCTGGGAAGCTGGAATCATGTTCCCATTTTACTTCTTGCTGCAACACCAGCATTGTACACTCTCAGGAAAAAAAGGTACAAAAGCTGTCACTAAGGTGGTACCTTTTCGCAAGGTATGAATATGTACCTTTACGGTACTTGTATGCACCCTTTAGTGGTAAATGTGTACCTTTTGAAAGTGTACTGCCCCAGTGACCCGATTCTGTACCTTTTTTTTTTCCTGCTGGTATTGGGGGGGGGCTTATATTTTCCTACACCGTATGAATCTATGCACTTTGAATATACTGACTATTGTTATTAGTTTTGTATTTTGTGTATTGATGCATTTTTTAATATAAAATGTTACCAATAAAAGAAATTCTAAGTTACATGGACACTTTTGCTATTTATTGTGGCTCCATTTATGCCAAAGCAATTTGCGTATGTTTATGGTCATTGCATCGTTTCCCAGTGGAACCAAAAATGATAAATGCAGCAGTGGAATGGTTTTTAAAAGATCAATATATCAACAACAGACTTTCTTTCACTATACACTATACCGGTCTTTTTTTTATTTTTTATATTGCATCAAATATTATTTGCTGAGATTAAAGGGGTCATATGATGCGATTTTCAATTTTTCCTTTCTCTTTGAAGTGTTACAAGCTATTGGTGCATAAAGATCTGTAAAGTTGCAAAGACTAAAGTCTCAAATCCAAAGAGATATTCTTTATAAAAGTTGAGTCAACCACCCCTACCTAAAACGGCTTGTTCTAACACGCCCCCCCCACATGTCTATGTCACGATGTGAGAAGATTTGCATAACACCGCCCAAATGTTCACGCAAAGAAGGCGTAACTTTGATTCTCGCTGTAGTATTGTTGTTGTTTGGTCTTCCAAAAGAGGACTATATCGCTTCGTCATGCCTAGAGCTGATTCGTACTGGTCGCTGAGGAAATACATCAACTTCGCGCTGTGGATCGCTGGATCTGCTTTCACCGTGGACGAAGCTGAGTCCAGCCCGGGGTCGTCACATGTAGTTGCTGCAAGCCCGCCAGCCGCTCCTTCGTCGAATCTGCCGGCCGCACCGTTCTCAAGCCCACCCGCCGCCTCCGCTCACTCTAGCCGGCTGTGTTTCGTTGTGAAAGCAAAACTACTTTATTTGGCCTTCCAAAGGAGGACACATCTAGAAATCAGTGGTTAAGTGGTATTTACAACACTGTTCCAGAACAGTTCAACCCAAATATTCAGATGTGTGCAGCACATTTTATGGAGGACTGTTTCCTGATCCTGGTAGAGTAGACTACAATGCTGGCTGTTCTGACTCACAGACTGTAAGTTTTTCATATTTAAAGGATTTGCCACTGACGATTCAAACGCGAGTTTTGAGCAGTGTAGAGTAGCGCTTGTTGTTTGTCATTTCTCTGATCACAAATGCAGATATGGTTTTATGTTTACACGGTGCGATGCAACTCATAAAAAGACAGTATAAATCCTTATAATCCATAATTATGTCCCCACTGGATGCAACAAATGCCTCGTTTGTAATGGGTTTTCATGTTTTTGTCTCGTCGCTCTGGCCGGGACACGGCATCACAATATGGTAAGGGGCGTAACATTTCTGTCACACGCTTGAGGAATTCGGCCAATCATAACACACTGGATAGCTGGCCAATCACAGCACACCTCCCTTTTCAGACCGATGAGTTTTGTAATACAATGCCGGCTGTTCTGACTCACAGACTGTAAGTAAGTTTTTTATATTTAAAGAATTTGCCACTGACGATTCAAACGCGAGTTTTGAGCAGTGTAGAGTAGCGCTTGTTGTTTGTCATTTCTCTGATCACAAATGCAGATATGGTTTTATGTTTACACGGTGCGATGCAACTCATAAAAAGACAGTATAAATCCTTATAATCCATAATTATGTCCCCACTGGATGCAACAAATGCCTCGTTTGTAATGGGTTTTCATGTTTTTGTCTCGTCGCTCTGGCCGGGAAACGGCATCAACATATGGTAAGGATAGTAACACATCTAGAAATCAGTGGTTAAGTGGTATTTACAACACTGTTCCAGAACAGTTCAACCCAAATATTCAGATGTGTGCAGCACATTTTATGGAGGACTGTTTCCTGATCCTGGTAGAGTAGACTACAATGCTGGCTGTTCTGACTCACAGACTGTAAGTTTTTCATATTTAAAGGATTTGCCACTGACGATTCAAACGCGAGTTTTGAGCAGTGTAGAGTAGCGCTTGTTGTTTGTCATTTCTCTGATCACAAATGCAGATATGGTTTTATGTTTACACGGTGCGATGCAACTCATAAAAAGACAGTATAAATCCTTATAATCCATAATTATGTCCCCACTGGATGCAACAAATGCCTCGTTTGTAATGGGTTTTCATGTTTTTGTCTCGTCGCTCTGGCCGGGACACGGCATCACAATATGGTAAGGGGCGTAACATTTCTGTCACACGCTTGAGGAATTCGGCCAATCATAACACACTGGATAGCTGGCCAATCACAGCACACCTCCCTTTTCAGACCGATGAGTTTTGTAAAAATCGATGCGTTTCAGAAAGGCGGGGCATAGAGGAGAAACAATCATGTACAGTATGTGGAAAATGTTTTTTGAACCTTAAACCGCATAAACACATTCCATTACACCAAATACACAAAATAATGTTATTTTAACAACATCATGACGTATGTTACGTATTAGAACCATCTCTGCATTCTGTTATATCTATAAAGGAAATACTTCTGAGGCAAACAAACAACATCACATGGCGAAAAACTGACTTTTTCCGTTTTAAAAACTCAAAAGTATTACATTTAGTCCTCCTCTGAGGTTTTCAACATTTTTCACATGTTCTTTCAGTCTCACATGTTCAGCTGAACCATTTGCTCTTTTTGACTGCAGTCTTAGTATTTGATGTTCCCATTAGTTTCTTTTTGTACTGGTTCACCAGTGTGTCAAAGCGGACATCCTCTCTGTTCTGGAACTTTAGTTTGGCAGGTTTGGTATTCTGCAACAGAATAAATACACATAATAATTACAAAAGATAGATAACGGGTTAAACTGATGGTACAACCAAAAAATACACATATAATACTGTTCAACACCACAAAAAAAAAAATTCCATTCACTGGTTGCTGATGTCTGTAAATGCCGCGATTAAAGACGCCGCTTCAGAGTTCCTGCTGCTGGTGCGAATGCAACCAGGAAAACAGCCCGAGGGAGAAATTGGTTCTCTAGGAACGACCTTGCTGGCTAGTTCCTAGAACTACGTGGTGCAAAAGTGCCATAAATATATCTCTTGCAGTGATTACAGTTCCCACAAAAATAGTCCGTTTTAATCAGTTTTCAACGATAAGAAATGTTTGCTAACCACCAAATCAGCATATTATAATAATTTCTGAAGGATCATGCAACGCTGTAGAGTGATTAAAATTCAGCTTTGCCGTCACAGGAATACATTTTAATAAAAAGTGTATTTTAATTAGGCTGTCAGTTTAATGCGTTAATTAGTTATGAAAAAATAACAATTAAAATATTTTAACTAACGCACTGGCCACGCCCCCAGACCTGTACATCATCTTACATTTCATACAGTTGACAAATATGATGCAGGGCAACAACTCAAATGCAGTGATGCCCTAAAATTCAAGATATTGTGGCAAAAAATTTCCCTGTATGAGTTTTAGTCTCATATTTATATCATATGATAAGCGAAATTACACGAGCCGCAAGAGCAATATGACACAAGTGCAGTTTTTGTCCCAAATATCACGAGTTTAAATGTGATTTTATACAACCGTTCAGTGTTATTGACTGTTTTTTGCACAATTTTGCCAACAAAAATATCTATAAAGCCACAGCATAACTGTTGGGCGTCTCTGAGCAACACAGTGCTGATTCGTTTCTGAATGAATCTGCGTTTTGAACGAATAGGTGAACCAATGATTCAAAGGTCCATTCATAAAGAGAGCCGTTTACTTCATTACTGAATGGATCAGCCGTTTGAACGAATCGAATGAATAAATCAATGACTCAAAGACATTTACCACCACCTGCTGGCAGTTTTAGTTTTTTATTTAGAGTATAATTTCATTATTATTAATAACAATAATAATAATAAAACATTAAAGGGAGAGTTCAACCAAAAATTTTTATTCGGTCATCATTTACTCACCCTCATGTCATTTCAAACCTGTATGATTTTCTTTCTTTTGCACAACATAAAAGAATGTATTTTGAAGGCTGTTGGTAACAAAGCTGATTTGGTTATCAATAACTTGTATGAACAAAATTCTGAGATGTTTCTCACTTTCTCTCTTCTTTCATGTTCCATAGTTTATGTTAGGCCGATGTAGCCTAAATGTTTGTGTGTAATACATTTTACGTTGAATCAAATACAATATTTCGTTCTAAAGCTACTATTTGTAATATCTACTTGATAATTTCTCATTAAACACAATAATAGCTTTAAATTATCTTTAGTGGGTAATTTTACAGCCAAATTTAATTTGCGATTAATTGGCACATCATGTAATTAATGTAACTGACAGCACCAATTTCAATATAATAATAATTATAATATATATAATAGGAAACCAACATTTTAAATAATAATAATATTTATTTCTATTAAGCATATAATTTATATAATATTCAATTTAAGTAACTATCTCTCTTCAATTCTTTGCCTTACCGGTTTCCTGTTCGTGCTGGATTTCTCAATGAAAGTAGGCCCCTTTCTCTCTTTCCTGCTGGGCACTTTCTTCTGTTTCTTGGGTTGTACCATGGGTTGTTTCCCTTTATCGCGTTTCCTGAGGAATAGTGTGAGGGTCATTGTACATTATAGTTTTTTTTTATTTATTGTTGAATCAATGGTGCTGGTTCCATTTTGAGTTGTACCTGATCTTTGGGCCTCTGTGTGAAGGCATGTGCAGAACCTTGGGCCGCTTTTTGCCATCCTTCAGTTCTACATGCTCCACCTCTGGTTTGGTCATAAAGCCGCTGTACTGGCTTCCTTGTTCCTTCTCCTGTTTAACAACATTAGCTGCATTTCCTTTCCTCAAAGGTCCTTTCTTCTTCCCAGAATGCTGCTGCTGCTGCGGCAGTTGCTCTCCTTTTTGGCTACTGCCTTTTTTGAGTTGCTTCTGTGGAAAAACACATCAATTTAAGCCATTTAATTTTGACATTTTCAAAACGTCACATTGAAAGGAAACCAAGATGCAGCTGAGCCTCACCTTGCTGTTTTCCAAACGAATGGCTTTAAGTTTCAGCTTTCTTCCATCCTCCAGAGAGAACTCCACTATGGGTCTCTGACGGGAACAACACGGGAAATTACATCATCAAACATTCATACTTCACCACTGGTCTTTCTCAATCTTCAGCTGTTGCTCAATGCTAAATCTTTTTCTGATTTATATTAAGTGAAACAGCCATGAGTCTTGGCCACAAGTGTTTGGGAATAGAACGATTCATCTTATTTTTGAGAAGTTACATTCAATACAGACCAAAACACATTCCATTGAGCATCAGAGGAATGCATGTTTATAGGACGTGTGGAAAGGTTGACAGACAAAATGTGATTTGATTCGTTCTATAGTGCATTCCTTTGTCCTCTTTTGCAAAACATTGAAGGGCCACTGCTGTGAAGCTGGCAATAAAGCCCTTAATAACAGGCCCTCAAAGTGTGTTTACACACCAGCAAGCTATAGCTAATATCGTCTAACACCGTTCCCTAATGCAATGACCCTGAACATACTTCTAAGAATTAAGACAGACACCTCGGTGGCCTGTTTGCCTTTCTAGGAATAAATCGACTTGATAGAACAAACAGGTTATCAAATATCCCTTTTTTCTACCAGTGCTCTCAGCAAACAGTGAGAATTAGTTTCCAAATAAGGCCTGATTCTGGGATTTGAACAACAGCGAATTTGTAGTGGTCTACCTTTTGGGGTCCAACGATGTCTGGGTTGTTGTTGAGGTGACGTAGGGCTTGTAGAGCATGCTCATGCTCTTTAAACGCCACAAAGCCATATCCCAGAGACTTGCCGATCACCTGACCACGAATAGGCTTCTTGTCATACATCACACGACACTGTAGGCACATATATACAGATATATACAATCAGGAATTCTTGTTATATATGCAAAAGTTATGGCATAAGTTAACAAAAACACTGATGTAAGTTATGCAGTTAAAGATGATGTTGGCGATTTCAGTCATTTAGGTACCAGGGGGTTTCTGCAGGTTTTCTGAATGTAAATTTAAGACCTTTTTAAGATCAAGTAAAGAAAATGTATGGAAAAAATTGAATGGAACACAATGTCAATATAGTCTCTAAATGTAACGCTTCAAAGTTTGAAATTACAACTTGGGTATAGATCTCAATTATGTTCAAATGTATTCTACCCACCAAAAAACGACCTCAGCTAAAATATGGAAATAACTTTCACTGTACCTTCTGCTCACACTGTAAAAAAGTGATGTTCTTTATCAGTATTTTGTCTTGTTTTGCAGTGCAAAACATTCTTACATCAAAATAGATGTAGTCTAAACGTCTTTTCGTTTTTAGAGAAATTGATCAAAATGTAAAACATTAAAAATAATTCATTTTTAAATATTACGATTAAATTTTAAAATGTTTATGATCAAAACAAGAACAAATATCTGCCAATGGGCTCATAAAAATCTACTTCAAATGGAAAACATGTTTTCATACACCAACAGATCTTTGTTCTTGTCTCAGCCATAAACTTAATTTTATTCAATTTCTCAGAAAACTAGGGTTCACGTGTTTAATTTGCATCTCAAGTAAATGTATCTTGATTTAAAGATGTTTATATATTTGTATTGAAAAACAAAAACACTGAGGACGCTCCTTTTTTTGCAGTGCATGCAAAATTTTAATTCAATGGCTTTACAAATTTATTTTATTTACTTTAGATTTATTTGCTTTTAACATTTATCTTTTTCAGACACTCAAAATGACTGATAGGCACAGAGAGAGTTTCTAATTGGCAAAGCCTATCACAGAGGCTGGGTAATTTCAGTGATATCTTTCAGGTCGTAATGATATTTTGTGTCTGGCATTACTCAAGAACTAAATAAACACCACCTTAAACCTATGGGCAACCACAAGGTTGTTGGGTTAGAACCCTGCAAAAGCGGTTTCATGAACTACAACAATTGTGCCTTTAAATAAGACTTTCTTGGATGACTAACTAACACCACTAGACAGTGAAACCTCCTGATCCTACCCAAATAACATAGTTCTGCCCTCTAGTGTTTCTAGGAAGAACTGTGAGAATACTACTTTATTTATTCAACATTGTTTTGAATTTTGGTTTGCTATTAGTTTTTTTTTTTTCTAGCACTTGGAAGAAAAAAGCAGTACTTTACCTCCGTAATGCAGACCCCTTTACCACCAGCAGCAGAGAGGCAGAGCTTCTGAAGTTTCTGTTGATCCACATTCTTAGGCAGGTTATGAACACACAACCGTGTTTTAGACACATAAATGTTCATGTCCTTTAACTTTGACCTTTTCAGCTCCTCAAACTGACAACACAACAAACAAAAAAACATGTTAAACGCAAAACATGCAGAAGAAATACACTTTGGCCCCCTTTACACCCAACATCATTATAAAGCACTTAGAGCAATATAGAGTAACAGATAAAATAGATCACTTATTTTTTTATCTGCCAAAGTGACAGAAAGCATCTTGAAGAATTTTTTTTAATTGTTTTGTTTAATTGACCATTTTAAGTGTAATGTATAATATGTATGTGCCATCTCTCATTTCGAGTGGGAAAGTGCAATCAGATCTCTAAGTAACAATAACAAAGATTATACAGCCACCGTCCGGATACAAAGTGCTTATTAATGCCCGGTTTAAAGAGTGCCTTTTATTTGCTCAGGAATATGAACATAAGTGAAACAGCTTGCAGTATTGATTTGGATTTATAACATTGTGTATTTATTATTAAAAATTGAAAATGAGAATAACTTTCTTTCACTGAAATAAAGATGAAATAAAACAAATATTAGATGATTTTTTTTTAAATAATAATAAAAAAAATATTAAATGTTGCCTTGGCACTAAAATGAAATACTAAAATGTCTCAAATTAAAATGTAAATAAAAATGTATTAAAGCCACATAAAATATTTGAAACAAAAACTTTGAAACAAATTTACTAAACTAAAAAAAACAAATTAATTGACAAAATTAAACAAAAAATTAAGTAATAAAATTAAAGAATTAAAAATAATAAATACTATTAGGGATGCACCGATACCACTTTTTTGGCATTAATACTGAATGTTTAACATTATATTCATTGCATACATATACTTCGTAGTAGACATCCTTAACTCCTTTCAGCTGTTGTTCTGTTGTTGGTGTTTCTTTGTCTGAATATGGCACTGATCACATGCTGTGGTATCGGCGTTTGGTATCGGGGCATTTTAACAAGTACGAGTACAGGAGACCAGTATCGGGCCCGATACCGGTATCGGTGCATCCCTAACTACTATTATACATTATATAATATATACAGTATATATATATAGACAGATAAACAAATAAGTAATAACAATGGTCAGTCAAACTTGAGAGATAATAATGAAAAAGATGCCCAAAATCACTCTTCATACTCACTCTTGTCCTCTTGGCCAAGTCAGTTTCTGAAACTCCCTCTGCAGACTTGGATCCAGGACGAATCACTGGAGAAAGTTCAAGAAGTAACAGGTTAAATCAGGTGCACATATGCGCTTCACTGCTATTAGCTAACCCAATTTAAGCTCTGTTATTGGTCAGCTGACTGGCAGAATTTTGAGTCTGGCTTTACTCACAGCCCTCTCTGGCGAGGTAAAGGTTCCTGGAGCCTGTGTGAGTTTTCACTTTCTTGTCCTTGAATTTGGTAGCGTCTTCTCTGTTTACTGCAGGCAAAACGTTCAATCTCCTGCCATCAACCCTAATGCCACCAAACTGAAATGCACATATGCATCAGCACAATAATCTTGTGTTTACTGCCTGGTATAATGCAGTGTAATTCTTACAACAGCTGCAGGACAACGAACTCACCTCTTTTTCATCTTCAGCAGCAGCAGCGATACATTTGTCTGCCGCTTCTTTACTTTTGAACTGAGCAAAAGCACAACCTAAACACAGACAGACATGGAAAAAAAAGAGAGACTTACTTTAAAGAAAGAACTCTGATTCCATACAGGCCGGGGTTTTGATGACTGAAGCTACCTTTTGAATATCCTGTGTCTACGCTCATCACCACACGAACGTATTTTAGCTCACCAAACTGCAACAACACTTCTTCCAAACCCTCTTCATCTGTGTCAAAGGCCAGATTTCTAACAGGACCCAAATTGAAGATATGTCAATAAAAATATGAATTCCTACATACAAAAACGTCTGTTATTGATTATAAATACAACAAGAGAAGTTCCTTATATGATTATCACCTGATGAAGATGGTTCTTCCCTCATTCACATCTGAAGGAAGAGGGTCTCTCTTCTTCTTTGGAGGAGCTGAAGGAGGAGATTTATAGAGAGTCATTTAAAGACACAAAAAAAAGTTAAAAGGTAATAAAGGTAAAAGGTAATAAAGGTAAAATAAGGTAATAAAATTTTCTAAAACAGAAAATATAATTTAATTCTGAATATATATATATAAACTACAATTTCAATTATACTAAAACAACACGATATAGTATACAGGTCATCCTAAAATAACACTGCTGTAAATAAATAATAGTTACTTTTTCCCTCAGCGTCGTCGGAGTCATCATCATCATCATCATCGTCTTCAGGTTCACTGGCATCACTGTCTGTCTGCTGAGATTCAGAGTCATTTTCGGCATTATCTGCTTCACTACTATTGGCTTCATCATCATCATCATCCTCGGACGCCTCTTCTTCTTCTGACTCAGAGTCATCCTTTGTTTCCTGTAATGTGGGCCTTCACACAAGACAGACCTTATGTTCAATTCACTGAAATCATCTTCACACACTTTAGATTTGTTGCACTTCCTGTACTTACTTTTTCTTGGCCTCTTTTTCTTTCCCATCAGCTCCTGCACCTTTAGAATTCACATTCTCTTCTTTGATGGTTCCTACAAGATATCCAGATACACTTCACTACAAAACCTAGAGGGTAGATGCACCTTCAAAGCTTTTTACAACTACATCCACATAAATAAATGATGCTGATGGAGTTTAAATGAAAATGCACATTACCAGCTGCTCCCGCTGATTGGTTGGCGAGATACTTGTCTTTTGCAATGGCCCAGTCCACAGCCACCTGTCTGTCTGTGAGAAAGGATTTAATAGCATTTTATCATACTAAAAGTGAAACTAGAAGTGTCAGTATACACACACCTAGTCAAAAGTTTGGAATGATTACGATTGTTTTCATGTTTTTGAAAGAGGCCTCTTCAAGGCTACATTTCTTTGGTATACAGTATAACAGTAATATTCTGAAATATTATTGCAATTGAAAAATCTGCATTAATGTAGTAGGCTTGCTGCGATAGATGGTGTTTTTGGTTATGCCGGTGTTAAGCCGCAACACTGGTTACGTCATTTGCCTAACGTGGCACCACCCCCCATCGTCATTTTGATTTTTTTTATAGAAACAAAAATAATTTAGCCTAGTTCAGTTAGAGGACAGATACTTTAAAAAACAAAACGCTCAATGCAGCGTGCCGAACCGTGGGCGAACGACAGTGCACCACGGAGCAGGAGTCAGATTTTATTTATCACGTGAGGAGAGTGAGTCGAGCTGACTGACAAGAGTGAGGTGAGAAAGACAAGACGATGGCAGAAGATTGTTTAGAAAGGAAATGCAAAGGCACCCGTTTGGCAATATTGTAGATTTTGAAAAGCCTATTGACTGGAAGTTTTGACTTATTTATTTGGTTCCACAGTGTTTGCTGAATACTTTATTTAAACTTTGTGTATTTTATTTATTTTATTTTACATCAAGGTGTATGTGCCGTGCCTCCAAGCGTTCTTATTCGTTTTGCTAATAAACGTTCTATGTTTCTTATTTATTTGGTTCCAGTGTTTGCTGATTTTCAGTTTTATATACCTATTTAAATTTTGTGTAGCCCAAGTAATTTGTTATTTTATTAGGCATATATGGTGTATTTTTATTAGTTTTGTTAATAAAAGTTATGAGTTTGATGTTGTTGCTTGAATTGAATTGAATTGAATTCAACATCGAATTGCCGCTAATTCGAAAGTGAAAGTAAAATGCGCACAGCACTTTTACAAGCCATTTGAGAGCTAAGAAAAAAGGGAAACTCAATCGAACTAACACCCCCCCTCCCACCCCAACGGTGATACCGGTATTACCGGTGTTGTCAC
>NW_015505201.1:815223-834269 GCF_001515645.1 Sinocyclocheilus grahami | reverse complement strand
CACTCTTCATACTCACTCTTGTCCTCTTGGCCAAGTCAGTTTCTGAAACTCCCTCTGCAGACTTGGATCCAGGACGAATCACTGGAGAAAGTTCAAGAAGTAACAGGTTAAATCAGGTGCACATATGCGCTTCACTGCTATTAGCTAACCCAATTTAAGCTCTGTTATTGGTCAGCTGACTGGCAGAATTTTGAGTCTGGCTTTACTCACAGCCCTCTCTGGCGAGGTAAAGGTTCCTGGAGCCTGTGTGAGTTTTCACTTTCTTGTCCTTGAATTTGGTAGCGTCTTCTCTGTTTACTGCAGGCAAAACGTTCAATCTCCTGCCATCAACCCTAATGCCACCAAACTGAAATGCACATATGCATCAGCACAATAATCTTGTGTTTACTGCCTGGTATAATGCAGTGTAATTCTTACAACAGCTGCAGGACAACGAACTCACCTCTTTTTCATCTTCAGCAGCAGCAGCGATACATTTGTCTGCCGCTTCTTTACTTTTGAACTGAGCAAAAGCACAACCTAAACACAGACAGACATGGAAAAAAAAGAGAGACTTACTTTAAAGAAAGAACTCTGATTCCATACAGGCCGGGGTTTTGATGACTGAAGCTACCTTTTGAATATCCTGTGTCTACGCTCATCACCACACGAACGTATTTTAGCTCACCAAACTGCAACAACACTTCTTCCAAACCCTCTTCATCTGTGTCAAAGGCCAGATTTCTAACAGGACCCAAATTGAAGATATGTCAATAAAAATATGAATTCCTACATACAAAAACGTCTGTTATTGATTATAAATACAACAAGAGAAGTTCCTTATATGATTATCACCTGATGAAGATGGTTCTTCCCTCATTCACATCTGAAGGAAGAGGGTCTCTCTTCTTCTTTGGAGGAGCTGAAGGAGGAGATTTATAGAGAGTCATTTAAAGACACAAAAAAAAGTTAAAAGGTAATAAAGGTAAAAGGTAATAAAGGTAAAATAAGGTAATAAAATTTTCTAAAACAGAAAATATAATTTAATTCTGAATATATATATATAAACTACAATTTCAATTATACTAAAACAACACGATATAGTATACAGGTCATCCTAAAATAACACTGCTGTAAATAAATAATAGTTACTTTTTCCCTCAGCGTCGTCGGAGTCATCATCATCATCATCATCGTCTTCAGGTTCACTGGCATCACTGTCTGTCTGCTGAGATTCAGAGTCATTTTCGGCATTATCTGCTTCACTACTATTGGCTTCATCATCATCATCATCCTCGGACGCCTCTTCTTCTTCTGACTCAGAGTCATCCTTTGTTTCCTGTAATGTGGGCCTTCACACAAGACAGACCTTATGTTCAATTCACTGAAATCATCTTCACACACTTTAGATTTGTTGCACTTCCTGTACTTACTTTTTCTTGGCCTCTTTTTCTTTCCCATCAGCTCCTGCACCTTTAGAATTCACATTCTCTTCTTTGATGGTTCCTACAAGATATCCAGATACACTTCACTACAAAACCTAGAGGGTAGATGCACCTTCAAAGCTTTTTACAACTACATCCACATAAATAAATGATGCTGATGGAGTTTAAATGAAAATGCACATTACCAGCTGCTCCCGCTGATTGGTTGGCGAGATACTTGTCTTTTGCAATGGCCCAGTCCACAGCCACCTGTCTGTCTGTGAGAAAGGATTTAATAGCATTTTATCATACTAAAAGTGAAACTAGAAGTGTCAGTATACACACACCTAGTCAAAAGTTTGGAATGATTACGATTGTTTTCATGTTTTTGAAAGAGGCCTCTTCAAGGCTACATTTCTTTGGTATACAGTATAACAGTAATATTCTGAAATATTATTGCAATTGAAAAATCTGCATTAATGTAGTAGGCTTGCTGCGATAGATGGTGTTTTTGGTTATGCCGGTGTTAAGCCGCAACACTGGTTACGTCATTTGCCTAACGTGGCACCACCCCCCATCGTCATTTTGATTTTTTTTATAGAAACAAAAATAATTTAGCCTAGTTCAGTTAGAGGACAGATACTTTTAAAAACAAAACGCTCAATGCAGCGTGCCGAACCGTGGGCGAACGACAGTGCACCACGGAGCAGGAGTCAGATTTTATTTATCACGTGAGGAGAGTGAGTCGAGCTGACTGACAAGAGTGAGGTGAGAAAGACAAGACGATGGCAGAAGATTGTTTAGAAAGGAAATGCAAAGGCACCCGTTTGGCAATATTGTAGATTTTGAAAAGCCTATTGACTGGAAGTTTTGACTTATTTATTTGGTTCCACAGTGTTTGCTGAATACTTTATTTAAACTTTGTGTATTTTATTTATTTTATTTTACATCAAGGTGTATGTGCCGTGCCTCCAAGCTTTCTTATTCGTTTTGCTAATAAACGTTCTATGTTTCTTATTTATTTGGTTCCAGTGTTTGCTGATTTTCAGTTTTATATACCTATTTAAATTTTGTGTAGCCCAAGTAATTTGTTATTTTATTAGGCATATATGGTGTATTTTTATTCGTTTTGTTAATAAAAGTTAGGAGTTTGATGTTGTTGCTTGAATTGAATTGAATTCAACATCGAATTGCCGCTAATTCGAAAGTGAAAGTAAAATGCGCACAGCACTTTTACAAGCCATTTGAGAGCTAAGAAAAAAGGGAAACTCAATCGAACTAACACCCCCCCTCCCACCCCAACGGTGATACCGGTATTACCGGTGTTGTCCTCACCATCCAAATTTCCTCACCATCACAACCCTATAATATAGTTTAAAATGTAATTGATTTCTGTGATGGAAAGCTGAAATTTCAGCAGTCTTCAGTATCAAGAGAAGACTCACCTTTGATCTCCTTCAGGTTCATCGCAGCCAGAGCTTTTCCAGCTTCTGCCATATTCTTAAACTGCACAAATGCAAAACCTCGCTTCTTTCCATCTGCACAAACATGATGCCATCAAAATAAGGTGGATGGCCGTATGAAAAAAAAAATGTTAAAAAGAACCTAAGAAATACTTAAAAACAGTCAGATGCACTTGTTGGACAAACATTTACCTGGTTTTAAGGGAATCTTGGCATCCATCACTGTTCCAAACTCAGAGAAGATCTGTTTTAAATCATCTTCTTCACACTGCATATAAAGCACATCAGTTCATGAGCCAATATCACATTTCAAAAGTCAAAACTGCGCATTTATCCTTTATGCAACATCAGTATTTAGTTGACTTACCTTAAAACTGAGATTTCTGATGATCAGTCGAGCTTTCAGTTTGTTCTTCTTTATGCCTGTACTCTTTGCAGGACTTTTGGTTTCTGTTGGTTCATGCTTTGGATTCGTTTTATCTTCTGAATCTGCATGAACAGTTCAGACTCATTTATTACAGACAGAAAAAGAGTGTTAAAAACAATCCAGGAGTAAAATATAAGCATAAACAACTAACCTTCTTCTGTTTTTACTTTCTTCTTCTTTTTCTTATTATCGGGCTTTTTCTTGGCCACAGTTACAAATATCTTCTCGCCTTCATACTCTCTGACTTCTTTTATGGCCCGCTGTGCATCATCTTCCATTGAGAATGTAACATATCCAAAGCCACGACATTTTTTAGTCTCTGCAAACAACACACATTAACATTACTATTAAACCAAGAGACCACTAATACAGGAAATTTAGATCTATACATTTAATTTGACATTTGTGATACATTTTTCTTCTCGTGTTTGATGGGTCGAAAAAGAGTAGTTGATGTACACTACCCTTCTAAAGTTTGGAGTCACCATGTTTATTTAAGAAACTAATTTTTATTCAGCAAGGATTCACAAAATTGACAGTAAAGGCATTTCTAATGTTACTAAAGATTTCTATTTCAAATAAATGCTGTTCATTGACCTTTCCATTCAAAGAATGAAAAAATGTATCATGGTTTCCACAAAAATATTAAACAGCACAGCTGTTTTCAGGATTGATAATAAAAAGAAATGTTTCTTGGACATCAAATCAGCATATTAGTAGTGGTGCTGAAAATTAACTTCTGCCATTCCAGGAATAAATTAAATTTTTAAATATACTGAAATAGAGAAGTTCTATCAAAATTGCAGTATTTCACAATATTACTGTTTTACATTGACTTTTCCGGAAGACCAAATAAAGTGCTTTTGCTTTCGCACTGAAACACACAGCGTCTCCCTGACATGGCTGCATCAACACTACTGCTGATCCTGAAACAACGCCTTCTTTCTTTGCATGCACATTTGGGCGCATTATGCTAATATTTCCACATAGTGACGTAGATATGTGGGGGCGTGTTAGAACGAGCCGTTTTAGGAGGGTGTGGCTGACTCTTAACTTTTATAAAGAATATCTCTTTGGATTTGAGACTTTAGTCTTTGCAACTTTACAGATCTTCTTTATGCACCAAGAGCTTGTAACACTCCAAAGAGAAAGGAAAAATTGAAATCGCATCATATGACCCCTTTAAGTGTATTGTTCTGCTTTAACTACAGATACTTTTATGAGATTAGTTTTTAATTAAAATGTATTCTATATTAAAATCACAATATAACAAATTTTGAAAACATTATATCATGCTTTCAGTTGTTTTCAAATGCTTTTTATTTGTAGATTTTATATTTATGACCCTTGTCCCAGAGATTAATCTAAACGAAGAGTATAACAATCTCAATATGTCTTATATTTATTTATATTAAATATTATATATATTTGTTTTTTTACTCAGTTTCTTACAAAAATTGTCGTTGACCAATATTTTTGACAAGTAACGAGAGAAAGAGAGAGAGATTTGTATTACTGAAATTTTTTGTCACAAATATGATCAAGAATAAAGCACATACTTTCACTAACTCTTGAAGAAAATAAATTAGTTTGACACTCAAACCACTATATTTTAAACCCGTTCAATCTTACCTCTGTCCCCGACAACAAAGCAATTCTTCAGCGGTCCTATTTCAGAGAAAACCTCAGCCAGGTTTGCATTGGTGGCTGTTGCAGGTAATCTCCTGACAAATAAAGTGACTGCGGGCATTTTCAACACGAGTTCAGCTCGACTGTTCTTCACAGCCAGCAAACGTCTCTAAAACAGCGCCCTTGATTACAGACTCTAGCAGATGTTGTTATATACAAGTCGCGATAACATTAAAGATCTTGTCATATGAATGTCTGTAAACAGTGCGATTGCAATAAGGCACGTTTTCTCACATGTTACTGCTCTACAGGAAGTTGTCAAGGTGGAGCTTCTTCGTTTGTGTGGCACTGCGCGCTCTGGAACAACACTGACACCTGCTGGTGTGGAGAAGAAGCATTTCTGGGAAGATCTTTTCTGAGTAGCGACAATGCTGACATGTCAAGCCCAAACAAGATGCAAAATCAGCATAAAAGTAGTCCAGATGATATATATTTGTTAGCTTTGTGGAAGGGACAGATCGTTAGTCGAGAAACGGATCAACTGATTGACTAAAAAGATCCGTACGAATATTTGCATTGAACCACTTTTTTTAGTGATTTTGCGTCACCATTCCACAAAACGACACGAGGGTGCAAGTAATCACAGAACTTTTCATTTAATTATGTTTTATTATCATTATGTTTTCTGATAAAAATGTATATATTTTATAAAGGTTTTTTTTCCCCCTCCTAAATGTTAAAGGGGAAAACATCCGAACTGTGGCTAGTTCTCCGGAGAACTAGTTCTGCAAACAAGACATTGAGGTAAATTTGATTTGCATCTACTGCGTGCTAGTTAGATTTTTTTTAAATACATTTTACATATAGTTAAAAAAGAGAGTCAGATTCAGCTGCTTTTATCATTAAAGGGGTCATATGATGCGATTTCAAGTTTTCCTTTCTCTTTGGAGTGTTACAAGCTGATTGTGCATAGATAAGATCCCTGAAGTTGCAAAGACTAAAGTCTCAAAACCAAAGAGATATTCTTTATCAAAGTTAAGACTCTGCCACGCCCCCCTAAAACGGCTCGTTCTAACACGCCCCCACATATCTACCTCACTATGTGGAACTATTCGCATAATGCCGCCCAAATGTGCACGCAAAGAAAGAAGGCGTGGTTTCCGTAACCGCTGTTAGTGTTGAAGCAGCCATGTTAGAGAGACACTGTGTTTCTAGGCGAAAGCAAAAGCACTTTATTTAGCCTTCCGAAAGTAGATGCATTTAGGAATCTTTAAGATTACTTACAGTGGAGTCAGCTGTCTTAACTGTGGCTTGTGTACTGCAAACACATACCAGCTTCATCACTGTGTCTGTCACGCGACTCTGTTCCCCTTTCGGGCTCTGTCTTTACATTTATTTTGAAAGCTGAAGCTCGCGATTATGGTAAGGGGCGTTACATTTCCGACGAGTGCTTGCGGTGTTCGGCCAATCACAATGCACTGGGTCAGCTGGCCAATCAGAGCAGACTGCGTTTGTCGGAAGGAGGGACTTTGTAGAAAACGAAGCGTTTGAGAGAGGCGGGGCATAGAGGACCTACAATAATGTACAGTATTTGAAAAATAATGTGTTTTTTGAACATTAAAGCATGTCAACATATTCTGTTACACCAAATACACCAAATAATGATCTTTAAAAAAGCATCATATGACCCCTTTAAATCTTCCGAGTATATCAATGTCTTTCTGCTCTTGGTCACTAGAGGGCGACAACATCTATTCAATTATTTAATATGTTATTGCCATGATTTTGCACACTGTAGGATGCATAAAAAAATCACAGAAAAAAGTAAACAGTAATGGTAGTAATTATCAATGTTATTTTTAATAAATGTATTAATAACTTTCCATTCTACAGATATTGTTTGTGTAATTTAAATATGAAGTGCCTGACATATTATTCTATTTTCTTTAAGCTTCGCTCCATGACAGTATGTCACAGACGTCTTCCGTTTGGCTAAAATCAGTGCAGTGAAAGTGTAAACCTTGGAATTTTCTGTAAGTTTAGTACACATTGGTTAATTGTTTCAGATGTGACCAAGTCAAAATGTTTGTCTTAACACAATATAGGCTACTTTCATAGGTTAATGCTCTTTTTATTTGTGTTGGTATACCTGATCATCAGACAGACATCATGCTTTGTCCTCTTGTTCTCCTTTGTCACCCTTTCCTGTAATCCCATCTGGTAAGTGTTTTAGCCCAAAGTGTGGGTTAATCTACCTCCGAAGGACAATTCACCCAACAAGATGTGTGCGTAGTGTGTTCATTAAAAGGCTGCTGAGGGTTTCATCATCTCCAATATGGAGGGGACAAATGCATTCACATGACACAATTGTCTTTTATCTGACCTTGGAGAACAGAAAGCAATAGAGAAGAGAGAGAACTCCCCAGCAGAGCAAATGTTCTTTTAGAGAGAGTGAGGGGAGAGCAAGAGACAACAGTGGCATAGCAGAGACTGGCTCCAGGCCCAGTCACACAATCGCCCAGCAGAACGGATCTTACAGCACGCAGTGTGATGAGTGTGTTTGTGTGTTTTCTTCGGACACACCCGTCTGTAAGTATCAGCACAATTTTCTTATCATACAGTTTGCATATAGATAGTGTGCATTATTTATTTGACATCTATAAGGCCGCAAATGATGCACGAAGGAGACCGTGGTAATGCTGTGGATTGGGTTACTGCATTTCATCGGTTTAAATTTAGATTCTCTCCGCATGTGGGGGGCATCCATATAATGATAAAGTGCACTTTTTAGGCTATGATGAGAAAGACTAAATCATGTCACCATAGTGCAGGTGCCTGTGAGCTGGTACTTCGAGAAGACTGAAGGTGAACAGTCACAAAATGTTTTTACAGCATTTCACAGTAAAACCATGTGTTGCGAAAATACACTGAAAATGACAGATTTTCTATAATTAGCCTTGAAACATAACTATAATGTTTTTTGTATATTGCAAACAAATTCAGATAAAATTGCAACATTCGTAAAACGTTTGATTTAGGGTTTAGCAAACCTACATTTGGACAGAAACCTTTTGAACGGGCACATGTTTGTCATGCACATGCAAAAAAAAAAGTCAATCGGAGAATTCAGTCTGTTTTTATGTCAAACAAGTTTTATCTTTATGAAATGCTGCAATATCACAATTCATGGTCATATATTAAATCAAATTTGACCATATTTATTACTTAATGAATGTTCCTGATCTTACTGTAAATTAGTCATAATAATAATGGATTAATAGATTGATGGAATAATAATAAAGAATCATTTTAAGCAATACCCAAAAGCTAACCAATTTTTGTTTTCTTGTTAGTGATATAACTGTGTTTTAGAGCTAAAGATGTGTAAATGGTTTAGAAATGCTTATGGATAAAAGCACCTTTGTTCAATGTAAAATGAAGTACATTTTGGTATGAAAATTCAACAGCTATTGAATCACCACATTTAAAATAAACTGCCAGGCAATATGACTGTGGGTAAGGCATGTTCATGTGTAGATTCATGTTTTCATTGTTTATAGATTTATGTATTAGCGAGTTGCATTTATGATCACAGCAGGATATTGTCATGCTCCTGGTGTTGACGCAAAATCTGTAAATGGGTCATACATTTCTCTCTCTGGTGGTGCATTAAAATAAGGTTATAGGAGGGGAAGTTATGAAAGATATTTTTCTTCCTCTGATTTGAATGACAGGACTGCACATTACAGAGCCAAACACAACAGCGCTAAACACAGAGGAAAAACACACTCATATGGAGTTAGTCTATCTATCTATCTATCTATCTGAATGTAGAGTAAGGCTACATTACTGAATGACCTTGTCGGAGGACAGCAGAGCAGGACAGTGGACAGTGGGATATTGTATGAACCCAGGCTGGCAGTGTGTTGAGTGGGAGAGTTCAGACTCATGTGATGAGGGACTGATGAATACAAATGATTTCTTTTCACTGACTGAATCAACCCACCACTACAAACAGCAGAGCATTTTTATTGCCACTGTTGGTAGACAGAAAATGCTTACTAAGCTGCCCTAGTTACTTGATCTGCTTTATAAAAACAGGTTGCTAATATAGTATATAAAAGTGACTTGCTGAAACTGACATTTATTTTAGAGCTAGTAATATGGTTAGTTATATAGTTACAACATTTTTTTATAGTACCTTATTTAATAATCATAGTAATTGGAGTTTTGTAATGAATTCTATAGTCATAGTGTTCGACTGATAACTTATTGTTTGAATATGGGTCACTGGGGTGCAATGACAAAATGATTTTTTACAGTACTGGTGGATGTGAGCATCAGTGCTTTTTCTCTAATGACAGTTGTGCTGTAATGCTCTAGGGCTGAAGATCAATCATGTCTACAGTATTGCATAATGAACACATCTGAGGGACACGTGCGTCAGACAGTTGTTAATGAGTACAAGGAAAAGGTAGATGATCCATTTACAGTTGTTTTAAGTTAAGGCACAAAAATGGTGATAGCATCTTGACTGATGTACACTAGTATGAGCCTCAGTCAAGATATGTGTGTGTTTGTGTGTCTCTCTCTGTGTGTGTATCATCACAAAGAGGGATACGCTGCTGCCAAATCGTTTATACCAAAGAAAACCTATGAGACATACACAATTAGCCATAAATTCACTCCCATAGTCCCATAATGTCTTGATCACTGTTCATTATTGTGTGGGCGTTTTCCTGGGACAGAGACCATATGGAGGGTCTCAGTGGGGGGTGTGAGACTCTAGAGGGAGGGTGGGTGTTTACACAGGCGTCTTATGGGTCATCCGACATGAATCTGCATATGCTATTAGCATCATTAACAACTCACAACTTGCTATTACAATGACTAATGAGTATTCGCTGTAGATGAGAGGAAAAATCTCATCTTAAACTGAATGAACCACATTCCCATAAGCCTAAGATACTTTAAATGTGACACTTCGAATTATGTTTCATTGCATTGATGGCGTCGGCAAGATCAAAACAAAGAGCGACTGTTTCTGTGAGTATCTCGAAACATCGAGTTGTTATCGAACAATGTCAAATAGCCTACATATAAGAGAATAATCGCTATTTATTCTAAACATTAGTGTTTCCTTCACTGCTTGAATTTTCAGGGCCATAGCAAACGGAAACTAATTTTACCCGTTTGTGGATGTGAGTTTGCAGCCTCTGTTAATAAGATAACAAGATATTTTTAAAACACTGGGTATCGCGAAATAGCGACATGAAACTGATTCCCGAATTAATGATTCTTCATGAGCTGGTTCTTTTTAGTAAATCAAAAGCATACAGCAGCAACAGTGAATTTGTGTTTTTTTTTTGCATGCATTAAATCTGGCCATAAAGTTCATAATAATAATTTAATGTGTAGGTCTATGTGTGTTAAAGCGCTAATGTAAGTTACATGTTATATAACCGATATAAGATATAGCCTATAAAGATAACAATTTCATTCCATTTGTTTCTTTTGTGCTGTGTGGGATACTATGCAGTTTTAAGATTTATGTTTTGATTGTCAACACAGACGGGGCTAGACTCTGTAAGGCTGCTTTTTCCAATTGCCTGTTGACGTGGACAATTCATATTTCATCCTCATCTCTGCACTAACCAGATAGACGTATTCTTTCCTTGCCTACAGGCCTTCTTTTTGTGTCAGCACTCATTCTCACAACCCCCCAATTACCCTACCGTAACCCCGTCTGTGGCCATATCTTCTACAACCCAGAAGCATTAATCATTCCATGAGGCCGATTCCTTTGTCTGTGGGTCCGCTTCAGATGCCAGTGTAAAGCCATACAGCCAACATGGACCCAATTCTAGGCCTTTTTCTTTTTTTTTGTCTGTAGTGAATGATTGTGAATCACTGGCTTGGTTGTGCCTTTGCGGCTGAGGCCTCTTATCCAGAACTGCAGCAATGTGCTTGGGTTCAAAAGCAGCTTGGAGGAGCTTGATAGAAACCAAAGCCATCTCTTATAGCTTATCGTTGAGAATTAAGCAGCAGATGGGGGATATTATCATATTACAAATCCATAATCATGGGATTAAATTATAAACCTTATAAATTGTGGGCATGCTTAGGTTTCAGGCTGGATCGAGCCTTGAGGTTTAACTCGAACTCGAAATGATTTTTCAAAGTCTGATTCACAAATAGCAAAGTCTGAGGAAATTGAATCAGGCATCTTTGGAGAGGGACAGTTTAAAACTGTCCAAGTCTTCCAGTCTCACAGGGCACACAGTGGGTTGGAAAGGTTTTGTCTGGTTATGATGATGTCTGGAGCAAAAAGAATTCAGAGTGTAAGCAGATCATCTGTGGAAACGATTTAGACTGGGTTTGAGTAGACACAATGTTTATTTGTTTACTGTAGTTTAATGAGCCTTGTTCCCGATCCCCAGTCAATAATGTTATGATTTTGCACTTGGTTATGCAAAGGGGCATTCAGACGGCATTAAATTGCCAACTCTCAAAGAAAATGAATGACTTCTGCTTGCTATGTTCTGCTTGCTATGCAGTTTAGCTTTATTGAACATGTTTACCCACTGAAAAAAAAAACTTTTATTCAGCAAGGATGCATTGAAATCATCAAAAATGATGGTAAAGATTAAAAAAAAAAATTCTATTTATTAAATATTATATAAAGATATTATAACTAAATGCTGTTCTTCTTGAACTTTCATTCATCAAAGAATCCTTAAAAAAATTAACAGTTTCCACAAAAATATTGAACAGCACAACTGTTTCAACTGTGATAATAATAAGAAATATTTCTAGAACACAATCAGCCTATTTGAATGATTTTTGAAGGATCGTTTGACACTGAAGTTGGAGTAATGGTTGCTGAAAATTTAGCTTTGTCATCACAGGAATAAACAGTTATTTAGATTAGGTTTTTCCTGTAATTTTGATAAAGTAAATGTAGCCTTGGTGAGCATAATAGACTTCTTTCAAAAGCACTAAAATGCTTATGTCTTTTTTCCACCTTTTTCCTGCCTTTTATTACCCCACGTGACTTGTGTTTCTGTCAGTGTGTAGTCAAGTGGCATTGGATAGCTGTGGTGAGTCTGAGCCAGAAACTTACTTTTGCCATTGAAAGCCTCAGACAAGGGGCACTTTCTCAGCCAAGGACAACTCCAGACCCAGTGCTGGGGGCTATCAGCCTCTGCCACCGCTGGCAGGACAAAGCATCGTTCACTCTATGTGCACAGCATACATGAGCCCATAGTGTTATGAGATACTAAATGTCTGTGCTTTTTTTTTCTGTAAAATGACTCTCAGGAGTTTGTGCGGTTGACATACCTTTGACTTATGTAAGGTCGGGTGAAGTTGGTTTTAGTATCTTAAAAAATATGGAAAATATGCAGTTGAGAGACACTTTTAATTACATACAAGTGTATTAATTTATATATAATTGTTAAATGTATTAGCAATTTGGACTGAAAATAGTTTCTACACCATTTTTTCAGTGCAGGGTATATTTGATATACTGTACGTACTGTATTTAATAGCAAGAAACATTGGGTACTGCAAAATAATAGCAAGAAACATCTTTCTATTGAGTTGTCAAGGAGGTAAAACAACATAAATGACCAGTTTAGTTCAATTTAAAAACAAATGACTCATGTGAGCTGGTTCTTTTTAGTGATTCACAAGCATAACGCACAAGCACAAATGAAGGAATATTCATGTGCTGGCTCTTTAAAGTTCATGAAAATATAAATCAGCAACAATGTAATCATTCAATTCCAAATGAATGACTCGTATGAACTGGTTCTTTCACTCAATCAAAAACATACAGCATGATCAGTGCAGTCTGATTCCCAAACAAATGACTCTTCATGATCCGTTTTTTTTAGGTAAATCAAAAGCGTATACAGCAGCAACAGTTTAGCTTGATTGCAGATCAAATGACTTTTTTTCATAATTAAATCGCTTTATACTTTATATACAGTATGTACAATTTTTTTGCATGTTGCAAAATTTTGAAAAGGCTTGTTTAGAATTTACACAGAATCTTTAAAACATAGAGACCATTACAAATGATTACTACAGAAGGCAATTTAACTGGTGTTGTGTAGATTTCTATGTTTTAATGGTAGTCGGACCAAAGTCTGACACTCTGAGCCATAATCTTTACAAGCGAATGACTACATTCTAGTGCATGGCCATTAACGCATAAATCATTATCCTGAGTGCCTGAGTGTATACTGAAAGGTATTTTGTATCTTAAAACAACTAGAAAGAGTGTTTGTAATTGGTATAGCAGAAGGGGCAGGGCTGGAGCTACAGGCACCCGATGTGTTCAACAGTTGTTCTCCTATAATCCCACCAAGATCACATTTCATGTGTGTATGTTCTCTCCATTGCACCTGCCTTGCTTTTATATATGCACGCATGTATGTACTTGTGACGGGTCATATGCGTTATGCAATACATTCCTTGGTGGAGTGCAAACACAGATGATTAAGAAGGGTCCTCGCTCGAATAGATACACAATCTCCACTCTCCGCCCACAATAAATGTCGGGGATACCAGAGCCACTCCACCCTGACATCTTTACGTACTCTTAAGTATCAGCGTCTGGGTCATGTAAGGTACAATAAGATCAGATGATGAAGGATTCCAGTGATGTAGGCAGTTAAATGGGATCAAAATCTGATTCATACACCTCGTTGGTCAATAGTCTGTTATATTTCATCTACATTTTCATCTATACAGGTAACGAGTGGAGGACAGAGGAGCCTCTTAAAGAAGAAGTTACAGGTCTGTGAGAGCCAGAAATCTTGCTTGTTTGTAGGTGACCAAATACTTATTTTACCGAGGAATTTACCAATTAATTCTTTAAAAATCCTACAATGTGATTTTCTGGATTTTTTTCCTCATTTTGTCTCTCATAGTTGAGGTATACCTATGATGAAAATTACAGGCCTCTCTCATCTTTTTAAGTGGGAGAACTTGCACAATTGGTGGCTGACTAAATACTTTTTTGCCCCACTGTATATATATATATATTTGTCCTTACAATTAAAGTTAGTAGTGTCAGATGTTGTTTTGGACACCACTGACTTTCATTATATGAGAAAAAAACACTTGAAATGACTTATTATTATGAATGATTCATTGGTATAGAATAAAAATGTTTGACTTCTTAATAACAAATCAATTTGTAATTGCTAGGTCTTCCTCTGAAACATTTTTCCATTTTTGTTGCTATTGACCATGTGAGCTAATGAAAAATTTTAAACCAGTCACCATCCAACCAATTCCTGATGAATGAAACAAGGCCCCATCCTACATTTTTTTTTTCTAATTCTAATTTTCTAATCGCACAATACAAAAAATATATATATGTAAAGATCTGCCATTATACAGTTTAAAGGATGCAAATGATTCCTCTCATATACTTGAGGAAATAAAGTTTTATGAAAATCGCATCTATCACTGATTCAACACTAAGCATTCCATGCAGCCATTCTGTATCTGGATCTTTACAGAGATTCTAACTGGATTACAGTAAAACAAGGGAACTAAAGATTCCCATCTTTAATCCATGATTGCTCACATAAGGACGATCTTCTTACTATGTGTGCGGTATCATTTGGTTGTCCTGACAAGGCTGTGAGCTGTTTTGGCTGGGATATCTGCTCTCTCAGCGAGTGCTCTGGGTTAAGATGAGCTTTTTATTTAGCGGATTCCATGTCTGACTGTCTGAATAAGATTATTAATCATTTGGAGACAAACCAGATTTGCTTGTGTGTCTTTACATTATATAGATGATGTGATATATATTTGACTGTCATAAATCTCCCTATCAGAGAAAGTTAGCTTTGTTTCAGGAAATGATGAATCCACACTTACTCTTCTGTCAACGCTGTCCAGCAGGGGTGTAGCCATCATTTCAGAAGTGATATATATCCTGACAGAACTGGAGAGGATCTGCAAGAAGGAATGGCAGAGGATCCCCAAATCCAGGTGTGAAAAACTTGTTGCACTTTCCCAAAAAGACTCATGGCTATATTAGATCAAAAGCGTGCTTCTACTAAATACTGAGCAAAGGGTCTGAATACTTAGGACCATGTGATAGTTTCAGTTTTTCTGTCAATATGGGGTGCTGTGTGTACATTAATGAGGAAAAAAATGAACTTAAATGATTTTAGCAAATGGCTGCAATATAACAAAGAGTGAAAAATTTAAGGGGGTCTGAATACTTTCCGTACCCACTGTATATATATTTGAGTGTTTGTGTGTAGTGTACTTTAGGGATCTTATGTAAGAAAGATGAATCTTTTAAAGATTTAGTTCACCTAAAAAGGAAAATATGCTCACCCTCAGGCCATTCAAGATGTAGATCAGTATGTTTCTTCATCGAATCAGATTTAGAGAAATTTAGCATTACATCAGTTGTTCACCAGTGGATCCACTGCAGTTAATGGATGGTGTCAGATGGAAATTATGGATTTGTTTCTTACAAACGTGCAGCTTTTCACTTGACAAGGTGTGAATTGATAGACTGGAGTCGTGTGGATTACTTGTGGATTATTGTGATGTTTTTATCAGCTGTTTGGACTCTCATTCTGACGGCACCCATTCACTGCATGGATCCATTGGTGAGAAAGTGATCATGTAATGATATATTTCTACAAATCTATTTCAGTTAAGAAACAAACACTTCTACATCTCAGATGACCTGAGGGTGAGTACATTTTCGGCAAATGTTCAGTTTTACGTGAACTGTTTCTTTAAGGAAAGACATTCTTGGTTGTAAACGTTGTTAGCAAACAGTATGTCTTATTATATGTGTCACTGGTAGGCAGTGACTTAATCTGAAAATACCTCTGTTTCTTTATAAAGCAAACAGCTGAACATCTGAAATAAAGGGTGTGTCCCAGCATTCCCTCTGTCCGATGCACTGATGTCATGGCGTGTGTCGCACTGAGGTTATGTGTGTAATCCTGTGCTGTTGGATGAAGTGCAGTTTGTTTGTGTGTCTATCTGTGGTGTAGTAACTCCAGCGTATTGCTGTGCTGCATGCTGCACAATGCTTTCTATTCTCTGCCAAGATAGAGGACAGTATGATGGTGGACTTGTCCTCTCCTCTCTCCCTTTTGTCCCTCAATTCTTGGTTAAAAAGACCCTTTGTATCCAGTTGAGATCACATGTCACAATATTTGAACAGCAGCAGTGTGTGTTAGTGGGTGTGATGTGGAGATTGTATACAGTACAACACTCTATGTACAACTTTACAGTGTGATGGACAAGTTTAGTCCAAAATATGTTTTGCTTCTTGTTTGCTTTTAAGACTTTAAGATTTTTCAAGCTGTATATGTTTCTTGAGTTTATATATGACATTATCATAATTTTATCCTGTAATCAAGTACATTTCATTGCCTACAATTACTTCTGCATGCTTGATTTGATTATTGTGCATTTGATAAATAAACTTTGACTTGACTTGACTAATGGAATGTAAAATTACTATATATTCCTGTTTAAAATTACTGGCCCTAACACAACTAAATGCCAGGAATAGTTTGTACAAATATTCTGTCATCATATACTCACCCTAAAGTCAATACAAGCCCATATATGATGTTTTTCCTTCCATGGAACACAAAAGGAGATTCTTCAGAATAGCTGCTCTTTTCCTTACAATGAAATGTCTAGAGATGTGTTTTTTAAAAGTTGAACTTGATGGCAGCGAATGTCAACATAGAAAAATGCTGAAAAGCAATATAAAATAGACCATACACCACTATGTTCTTGTTTCTGTGTGCACTGTTTTCAAAAGTCTTTGAGTGAGGAAATTATCAATATTTAAATTATTTAAGTATGCTCTTCATGCGAGGTAATGTGACTTCAATGTAATATTCAGTAAAATTTTGCACATATGGTTGAGTGAAATATTTTTACTATTTAAAATAACTGCTTTTTATTTGAATACATTTTAAAATGCATTTTATTCCTGTGATCAAATCAAATAATTTTCATCAGTCTTCAGTGCCACACGATCTTTCAGAAATCATCCTAATATGCTAATTTTCTGTTTAAGAAACTCAAGAAACTTAATATTAGGATATTAGAATGATTTCTGAAGGATCATGTGACTGGGGTAATGATGCTAAAAATTCAGCTTTGAAATCACAGGAATACAGGTGCATCCAAATTTTGAAATGCACTCCGGTTCTATTCATCACAACTTAGAAGCTTAAAATTAGTACACGTATATTTAAAAAATAATTCACAAAAATTTTATTTGATTTTATTTATTTATTTTTCATTTAATGACATTAACGGGCTGACATTTTTCTCCCGACTTGTGAAAGTCCATAGGCAAAGTCACAGGAATCCTGTGGCTTGTTTACAAGAAATTAACAAAGTGTTTTGCAAGCTAGCTGAAACTTTCATATAGACTGCTTGACTTGACCATAAACTGTGATTTAGGGTCATTTTGTAACTATTGACGACTAAGTAGCAATTAAGGCTCTTTAAAATACTGCTTGTGTTGAAATGTAGTGACAGCAATTGACAGTGTGCTACTTATGTAAGAGTGAATCAAGAGACAGCAGGGACTACTGGCTACTGGGAGGGTGGACGAGAGGGTGAGAGAGTTTCAACTCATTCAACAGTGAATTGAAGTGCAATAAAAATGCTGTGAATGATCAAATAGAGAACACATAGTCCCCAGAGGGCCATTCTTTAAAAGATGCTAGTTATTTGAATCTGAATACAGGCGAATACTTTGTATATGTGTTTGTACTTGCGTAGGCATGACATAAAACATAATTTCGGTTGGCCACACAAAGCAACGATCCATCCAATTATATCATGTGTTATGACAGAGCATAATTAAAATGTGTTATGCAACACATTTTGCATTGAAATAAAGCAATGTTTTCTTAATGAGTAGTCTGAGAACCTGTTCTATGTTGTATATGTACATTTCAAGGTGTCTAGTATATATAATATATATATACTGTATATATATACTACCAGTCAACTTTTTAAATAATTTAGTTCTGCTCACCAAGCCTGCATTTATTTGATCCAAAATAAAGCAAAAACAGTATTATTGTGAAATATTTTTACTATTTAAAATAACTGCTTTTTATTTGAATACATTTTAAATATTCCTGTATTCCTGTGATCAAATCAAATAATTTTCATCAGTCTTCAGTGCCACACGATCTTTCAGAAATCATCCTAATTTTCTGTTTTTCTGTTTAAGAAACTCAAGAAACTTAATATTAGGATATTAGAATGATTTCTGAAGGATCATGTGACTGGGGTAATGATGCTAAAAATTCAGCTTTGAAATCACAGGAATACAGGTGCATCTCAAAAAATTAGAATATCGTAAAAAGTTATTTTTTTGTAACTTATTTCAAAACGTGAAACTTTCATATATTCTAGATTCATTACATGTAAAGTAAAACATTTCAAGGTTTTTTTTGATGATTAGAGCTTACAGCTCATGAAAGTCAAAAATCCAGTATCTCAAAATATTAGAATATTTATATTTGAGTTTCATTAAATGGCAATCCCTACAGTATAAATTCTGGGTATCACTTGTTCTTTGAAACCACAATAATGGGGAAGACTGCTGACTTGGCAATGGTCCAGAAGATGATCATTGACACCCTTCACAAAGAGGGTAAGTCACAGAAGGTCATTACTGAAAGGGGTGGCTGTTCACAGAGTGCTGTATCAAAGCATATTAAATGCAAAGTTGACTGGAAGAATTTGGTTGGAAAAGGTGCACAAGCAACAGGGATGTCCGTTTGCTTGAGAATACTGTCAAGCAAAGCTGATTCAAACACATGGGAGAGCTTCACAAGGAGTGGACTGAAGCTGGAGTGAGTGCATCAAGAGTCACGACGCTCAGACGTCTTCAGGAAAAGGGCTACCAAGTCACTTCTGAAACAGAAACAACTTCAGAAGCATCTTACCTGGGCTAAGGAGAAAAAAACCTGGACTGTTGCTCAGTGGTCCAAAGTCCTTTTTTTCAGATTAAAGTAAATTTTGCATTTCATTTGGAAATCAAGGTCTGGAGTTCTGGATCCAGCTGCTTGAAGTCCAGTGTGA
>NW_015505201.1:807979-815093 GCF_001515645.1 Sinocyclocheilus grahami | reverse complement strand
ATCCAAGCTGCTTGAAGTCCAGTGTGAAGTTTCTGAAGTCAGTGATGATTTGGGGTGCCGTGACGTCTGCTGGTGTTAGTCCATTGTGTTTTATCAAGTCCAAAGTCAATGCAGCCGTCTACCAGGAGATTTTGGAGCACTTTATGCTTCCATCTGCTGACAAGCTTTATATGGAGATGCTGATTTCCTTTTCCAGCAGGACTTTAGCACCTGCCTACAGTGCCAAAACCACTTCCAAGTGGTTTGTTGACCATGCTATTACTGTGCTTGACTGGCCAGCCAACATGCCTGACCTGAACCCCATAAGGAATCAATGGGATATTTTCAATAGAAAGATGAGAAACAGTCGATCCAACAATCCAGACGAGCTGAAGGCTCAGTAGTGCCTCAGCAGTGCCACAGGCTGATCACTTCCATGCCACACCTCACTGATGCTGGAGTTTGTGCTAAAGGAGCCCCGACCAAGAATTGAGTGCATAAATGAACATATTTAAAGAACTTGAACTTTTCTGTTTTGCAAATCCTTTTTTTGATTGATCTTAGGAAATATTCTAATATTTTGAGATATGGGATTTTTGACTTTCATGAGCTCTAGTCATCAAAATTAAAACAAAAAAAACCTTTTGAAATGTTTACTTTACATGTAATGAATCTAGAATATATTAAAGTTTCACTTTTTGAACTTCAACTTTTTCACAATATTCAAATTTTTTGAGATGCACCTGTATATTACATTCTATCTATCTATCTATCTAGATGTATCTATCTACATCATTTAGTTTAACTTGACTACACACCAGACTATTTGTAAATATTTAGTTTAGTTTAACATTTAGTTGGTTGGAAGAAACCTCTGTCTCTGTTTTGAAACTGTTACAGATTGATGACTTGATTGACTGTAAGTCCTTATGAGCCCAGACTTTAGCAGGACGGTTCTGCCAATCTGACATTGATCTGTAGCCATGATGCAGCCGTCTTTAAATCAATTCCTGTCCTCACAGTCTTGTAGACAGTTTCACCCTGATCAATACTAACCAGTCCCTCATGTGTTACAGAGTGGGATGTCAGCATGTGGTCCAAATGAAACAGCTCATTTGTTGTTACAATAAACATAACAGAAGGACTCTGAGACTTTCAGTTTCAGTGTTACTATTTATACTCTCTGACTCTGACTTTGATGTAGGGCAGTCGCTTATAAATAATGACATTTGACCCATGCACAGCCCCTGGGAACCTTGAAATCTCCTCTAGAAACTACTCTGTCCTAGAAAAATGTGGTTAAATGAATTATCAGATTTAGGGCAATGTAATGTGTCTGAGGACTCGGAGAGAGAAAAAAACATTTGGAATGATGCATGTTCAAGGAACTCTGGCAGTGTTTAGGAAGACATATTCTGACATATCCAGATATTTTATCCTGTATGCAATACTCCACAGACTGTAATGACGATCTGTCTTAAAGTAAGGACACAAACAGGACAGGAGATGAGTGGCCTGTACTGTTCTGACCCTGATTAGGAGATCTTTGTGCAGGTTATTTGGTGGATTTCATCAGAGGAAATTAAATTTTCATGTTGTAGGTTCACTCCGATTTGTGTTGCTTATAACAGACCTGTTGGACCTTTTGACTGGTAGATATGATATGCACACTTAATCTTACCAGAGTGATCCTTTGGATATTTTTTATTTTTACTCATTAAACTTCTTCCTCTGACTGTCACTTTTTTGTCAGTCGAACCTCCTGCAGTTCCCTCACGAATCCCAGTTTTGGAAACCCTACATTAGATACAAAATACCAAAGAAATTATGCTAGAGCTTTTCTCAGAACTTACAGTTTGTGGGCCTTTTTTTAATCAATTGGTCTTGATAGAATTTTTGTATGGAGTCGGTTCCTCTCAAGTTCACACAGGTGCCGTTGCAGAATAAACACCGGTGTGGTTCATCATATTGACATATGAGCATTTGCCAACTAGAAAGCATCCAAGGCTTTTTGTCTTCATCTTGAGCAACATATCTATTACTTCATATTTTGAAATCTAACAAAGGTAATTTTGTGAAATGTGTTGATTGAAAAGTATGTTGTACTATATTTCTTTAACGTAAATACCACTTGTTTTAATATTTTGTTATATGATGTTAAAGGTGTCATTGGATGCTACATGCACCTTTACAAGTTGTTTGAACTGAAATGTGTGTTGGCAGTGTGTGCACATAACCACCAATGATAAAGATCCCCCCAGTGTTTTTTTTTAAATCTCGTTAAATCATTACCCTTTTCTCAAACCGAGCCGATCTAAGATGCCTGTTTTTGTGACTCCTCGTGCCTCAACTCGGTTTTGACCAAATCTTAGATTGTCTGATTCGGTCTGATATCCTACAGTGTGACATCACACATACCAAGGCCACTCTCACTATTGTTTGATTGACTCTAGTGTTTTACCTTAGACCCGCCCTGAGTGAGCTGTCATCAGTCCGCAGATATAGACAAGAATGTCTTCTAAGCAACTGAGGTTCGCTTAGGAACCTCCTAATGTTCGCGCGAATCATCCAGCCTCACCTACAGAAGAAGTGAGTATAAGGTTCTTTTATGAGTCTTTACAAATCACCTTTCCTAATAATGTGCTAATTAACAATGAATGCGATTTCTCGATTTTTGAATACAATTTCTCAGAGAGAGGGGTGGGGTGAGCAGAGCTCATTTGCATTTAAAGCGACATGCAAGAAAATGGCTTTTTGTGAACAGAGCTGTTTTTGACAGGGTAAAAACTGTGTTATTTTACACTACCATTGAGACATTTTAACCAAACCATGTTACAGACTTTTCATTAAGACCCTAAAGAATCATATCAACTTGTGGAAAATGGGCATCCGATGACCCCTTTAATAAATTTTTAACTGTGGCATACAATTTTATATACAGTATGATGTTGCTAAATATTAATATTGTAGGTCTCACTCTCATTGTCTCTGAAGAGCACTGATCTGAGGACCAAAAGGTCCAGCGTTCTGCTCTGTTAGTTTGATATATGTTTCCAGGTCCACACAAATGGGACCCGTGATGATGAGCGCGGTGACTTTAACATGCACCATCATGAGTCACGGACTGTTGAGCTTAATGCAGAGAGCCTCGAGTGTGAGAAAAGGCGAGGAAGGTACTTAGACACACACACACACACACAGAGGCCCTGCTTACTCCAAGAAGGACAAAAAGTGTGCATTGCAGTCTGAGTATGCTCTAAATCAGGGCAAGTGCAAGGTCATCTCAACTGTGACCTTTTAAAGCAGCAGATTTAGTCTAATGAGGAGTGATGCATGGTGTGGAGGACAAAGAGAAAACAAAGAGCTTAAGCAGGTTCATTGCGATCTATTGTGCTTTCTCAGCGTGAGAGATTGTCTTGTGGTTATATTTAGTGTGCTGTAATGTTTATTTATACAGATAGATTCCATAAGATATACTTTTACTGTACTGATTTGTCTATAAGGTTATCAAATGTTATAAATAGGGTCTTTTTGTATTTTGATAAATATTTTTTGGCAATCAATCACAGATTAATCTGCAGCCAGTAATATTGTTACGCATTATTTTCTTAACCTTATGCCCATTGCTGTCTGCCAGAGAGAAATAGAAGCCTGATGGAGTTGACAGGTGTATTTTTTATTCATGGTTGAGACAAACCTGGCCAATGGCTTTAGAGTAGTGGGATAATAGTCAATACATAATGCATGAAACAGGAGACACTGGTTTGGACATCCTTTCTGATTCTGTTGGACAGAAGTTCAGTGGGAACAGAAAGACAGAAGGACATCAGTGATTTTTTTTTTTTTACATTTATTATTTCTTCTCTTCATATAGTGAAACAATTTAGGCTCAAATCAACATTTATTTATTTAGTTAGTTAGTAAGTAGTAATAAACAAGTTGGATATTGTACAGTCCGCTAGTAACTTTTGCAAAATTAATTCTGACAGGAAGGGATACAGACCAGTTTTGGAAAGTGTGTATTTTAGTTTTTCACCATCTTGAATCACATTTTACAAATACATTTTAAACACCAAACTATTTCATGTAATAGGCTAAATAGGATATCTTAAAAACTGCATGCATGATACAATTTAAAGACTATTTCTAAACTAATTAGAAAAAAATGCTCATTCAAAATAGTTTTCAATGAAGTTACAGTCTTTATTGGAAAAGCTCACCTCATCCTTTTTTGACTGCAGCTGTAGACTGTTGTTAATGTCTGGTTTGGCTGATGCTAATGGGTTATAGGCAAAAAGTCCACTGTGTTTTATGAAGAGTGAAATGTACAGGTATGCTGGAATGATCATTATCTTAACCGCACACACTTAGGTGGAACGATAAGTTAATGGCCTCATTTACTTCCATTAAATCGCGTTTAAGAGCCACTGATTCCATGTACCTGCATACCAAGCACTATTTAATGAAGTTTACCATGTGAACACAAACTTAGGTCGACTTTGGCAGCTTCATTTATTATTGGCTAGTTTTGTCAGATATTTTTTGTATAATGACCACAAAACTGTATAATATAGTTCCAAACAACTAACTGTGTAAGTTTTCTCTCTCGTATCTCTCTGGTCTCTTCTCACATTTTTCCAACATTATAAATAATTTAGACTCAAATAAATCATACTTTGCGTCTATTTATTTATTTGTTTGGTAAGTACTCAGGAAATAGATCATATAAATCAGTATTAAGTCCTGACAGAGGGATCTGGATCTCATACTGTATTTGGAAAACAAAAAATTCAAAAGCAATCCTTCATTTCCTTACTGTTTCACAACCCTGGACCGATCAGAACCCACAACTGTTCCACTACAATCTATGACCACCGCAGCCACATCTTTTTTGTCTTAGTGTGGTCAAAAAGCCACTTCCTACAAACACACTCAAGCTTTTTCAAACCAAGTGTGAAGTGAACAGTTCCACGGTGTGTAATGTCTTTTTTTCTGTTTTCAGCGAGGCATTTAAATGACTTTAACAGCTCTGCTTTCTGAGCGCAGTTCAGTTTTCCTGCCTTTAAAAGTACCACAAATCTGTGGCTGTTTCTTATCATGTAATTGCAGCACTTTAGCTTCATCTACGTGCCTGGTTTGGCATTTTGGCCTGTGTAGAATTTTTCTTATCTTCACTCAAACAGTGGCAAGAAACTTTGCCGTTATCTTAGGCTAAAAAAAGCAAAGTTTCTGTGAGCTCATTCAGATGGACTAGTAACAGGTAGCTCTATGTACAGCTCTCACTTACCATCATCTGATAAAAGAATAATCACTCATTTATTGTACAGGCCCTATTTTGCTACAGGTTACAAAGGAACAGATCATGGTATCGGTCACAAACTGCTAAAAAAAAAAAATTATTCACCAGATACACACGTCATTGGCCTCGTAATTGTTATTCTTTCAGTTCCCATGCTGCCCACTGGCTGCACAAACAACGACCAGACCTAAACCTTGCAGACTAAACCAGACATGAGACTCTGCACCTCAGTCTGTTTTGAGTATGTGGGTTTCATTTCCCGAACTATTCAGTCCTTCTTGAATACAGGATGTAGGGTGCATCTCCATGTCTATGTTAAAACTTGTATGTGTGTATATATATACATACACACACACACACACATATATATATACAGTGGGTACGGAAAGTATTCAGACCCCCTTAAATTTTTCACTCTTTGTTATATTGCAGCCATTTGCTAAAATCAATTAAGTTAATTTTTTTTCCTCATTAATGTACACACAGCACCCCATATTGACAGAAAAACACAGAATTGTTGACATTTTTGCAGATTTATTAAAAAAGAAAAACTGAAATATCACATGGTCCTAAGTATTCAGACCCTTTGCTGTGACACTCATATATTTAACTCAGGTGCTGTCCATTTCTTCTGATCATCCTTGAGATGGTTCTACACCTTCATTTGAGTCCAGCTGTGTTTGATTATACTGATTGGACTTGATTAGGAAAGCCACACACCTGTCTATATAAGACCTTACAGCTCACAGTGCATGTCAGAGCAAATGAGAATCATGAGGTCAAACGAACTGCCTGAAGAGCTCAGAGACAGAATTGTGGCAAGGCACAGATCTGGCCAAGGCTACAAAAAAAATTCTGCTGCACTTAAGGTTCCCAAGAGCACAGTGGCCTCCATTCCTTAAATGGAAGACGTTTGGGACAACCAGAACCATTCCTAGAGCTGGCCGTCCGGCCAAACTGAGCTATCGGGGGACAAGAGCCTTGGTGAGAGAGGTAAAGAAGAACCCAAAGATCACTGTGGCTGAGCTCCAGAGATGCAGTCGGGAGATGGAAAAAAGTTGTAGAAAGTCAACCATCACTGCAGCCCTCCACCAGTCGGGGCTTTATGGCAGAGTGGCCCGACGGAAGCCTCTCCTCAGTGCAAGACACATGAAAAAACACCTGAAGGACTCCAAGATAGTGAGAAATAAGATTCTCTGGTCTGATGAGACCAAGATAGAACTTTTTGGCCTTAATTCTAAGCGGTATGTGTGGAGAAAACCAGGCAATGTCCAATACAGTCCCAACAGTGAAGCATGGTGGTGGCAGCATCATGCTGTGGGGGTGTTTTTCAGCTGCAGGGACAGGACGACTGGTTGCAATCGAGGGAAAGATGAATGCGGCCAAGCACAGGGATATCCTGGACGAAAACCTTCTCCAGAGTGCTCAGGACCTCAGACTGGGCCGAAGGTTTACCTTCCAACAAGACAATGACCATAAGCACACAGCTAAAATAACAAAGGAGTGGCTTCACAACAACTCTGTGACTGTTCTTGAATGGCCCAGCAAGAGCCCTGACTTAAACCCAATTGAGCATCTCTGGAGAGACCTAAAAATGGCTGTCCACCAACGTTTACCATCCAACCTGACAGAACTGGAGAGGATCTGCAAGGAGGAATGGCAGAGGATCCCCAAATCCAGGTGTGAAAAACGTGTTGCATCTTTCCCAAAAAGACTCATGACTGTATTAGATCAAAAGGGTGCTTCTACTAAATACTGACCAAAGGGTCTGAATACTTAGGACCATCTGATATTTCAGTTTTTCTTTTTTAATAAAACTGCAAAAATGTCAACAAT
>NW_015505201.1:802862-807969 GCF_001515645.1 Sinocyclocheilus grahami | reverse complement strand
TATATATATATATATATATATATATATATATATACACACATACATATACAGTATATATAAATGTAAATCTTATCTAAAAAATTAATTAGAAATGTATAAATAAATAAATAAATATTAGTATTTATATAGCATTTATAATTTACAATTTTATTTGAAGGTTTTTATACATTTCTGTAGGTTATTTTTAGAACTGTTAATATTTACATTGTGAAATTATTTCCATGATAATCAAGGACATTCATTCTCATTACTGTAATGTATTTTTATAATTGTCATTATCAGATATTATTCATTTTTCTCATCATTCATTTATGGTTAATTCTCATAATTAAAATTACTATTTAAATTACTATTTCAATTATTTGCCGAATCATTGTAAGTCATTCTATTGTAGTTTATTTATTAAAATACATTTATATTATATTTTTTATTAAAAGTATTAAAATATACTGTAATACAGTTACTTTAATAGCAGGCTAAAATAATATTTAAATAATTTAAATATTATCATTATATAAATAATTTTAATAATACATCATAGGTATTGATATTATTAATTATTATTATATTAATATATAATATATAATTATTTTATTATATTATTAATCATATAATATATTCATATTTATTCATGTTAACAATGTTTATTAAAAAAACTTTTTATTAAAGAATAACAATTTAATAACAATTAAAGTGTGCCTGGCTGTCTTGTTGTGTGTTATTTCTGTATCCTGGCAGCCTGCTGCTGGTACATTTCGTGCACGTAAGGCATGCTTAACCCCTGCCTTTCCTCGGATCACCACACCTACCTCCTCAAGACGCCCATTGTATCTTCGCAGGGAGGATTTGCTTTGTAAACCAGTGACATTGTAGGGAGGAGGGGCCACCGCCTGCTTTTGCTTTCCCTCCTGGTCACGTGACACATTCCCCTTCCAGTAACCACAGCAACCAGCACTGGTCCAGCCTGTATCTTGCTGTTATGAGAAGAGGAGGAAGAGAGAAAGAAAAAGCCCAAAATAAACACACTCTTCCCAGCAGCTGTCAGAGATCGCAGTAAGTGCCGTTCACTTGGCTTCTTTGCTTTGACTGCGTACCGCTTATTGTGCATGCTGGTGAATAAATAAGAGGCATCCTTACTGGCTTCTTTGTTGCGGTTGATGACATCATTACATATGAATTGAAATATGAGATGCTGCAAGTGCTAGTGTGCGATGCTAGTTAAACAGGGCTGCAAATGTAGATGATTGTCAGAGAGACAGCTGGAATATTACGGGTGGATCCCTGCGACTGCGTTTTCATAACCTGGGATGAAGTCTCAGTGGGATGCATGCTTCCCATTAGCTTTTTATAACACCTCTCTGCCAGCACGGTTTCTACGGTTGTGATGGAGGAACTGGGCCTTGTGTGCTCTGTTTAATTAGCAAACCTACTGTGCCAAATACAAGCACGATTCTGGGTCGCCCTGTTCTGCTGTAGAGCAATCATATGTGGAACGTCCTTGTGGTGCTGGAGGAGGATACAATGTTATTATAATGCAGAGAGATCTGGTTTGATGCATGAAGCATCAGTATACTGTATGATAATCTGATTATAAAAACATGAAGAATGAAACTTAAGATATTATATTGCATTTAGGTGCACAGGATAAGGGGTAGGTACATAATCCAATAAAATCAGAAGGTATATTACAACAAATGAATGAATGAAATTACTAATAAAAAATGTAAATAGTTTGTGGTTCTGCTATTAAATTTATGTTGATTCATTTATATTATTTAAATAATTTATATTAATTTACTAATACAATGACAAACTATTGGAATCATTTAAATACTATTCTTAAATATTTTGCATTTATTTTTAAATATTTTTAACAATATATCATAATAATAATTCATTTATGAAGGTTAATATTCCTGAAACCTTGTATTACGAGCACGTCCTGTGTTTATTTTCTTCTTTATGATGAATCGCTTGTTGTATTCCTCAATTGTAAGTTGCTTTGGATAAAAGCGTCTGCTAAATGAATAAATTTAAATGTAGTATTATAATATTTTTTAGTTTTTATAGATTGCAGAAATTTTTTCATACAATAATGGCAAACAAGCTTATTACATGGTTCAAAAAATATAAAAAAAGCATGAGCATAATACTTTTTTTTTTTGTGCTATGACCTGGACGTTTTTTTTTGGTTCACCCATATATGAAAGATACAAACACAAGGTCAAAGCATGAACATGTAAGGTCACAGGTTTTATATACAGTATGTTTGGAGAAGAATGCATATGCATTCTGATGTCAGTCATTTCACATACACCTTGTCATATTTTAATATTTCACCTTCACAACATTGAAAGGAGTTATTGTCTCCTAAGATAGTATCAGATGTCAAGTTGTGTCTTGATACTGCTTGTTGTAGACCTAAATGATTTCAAACGCTACTTTATCATGGTAATGTAATGGGATATGATTGATAACAGTAACCGTAATGTTTGATGTCCTGTTCTATTGACTTTTCATTAGAAGTGTTTGTTTTGTACTCCTCAGTAAATCACATAAAGACTACAGCTCTACTGTTGCATCTGTAAATCTTGTAGCAGCTGTTGGTCCATCGTTTCATCTTTAGAGACAGCCTTTGTTTTGGGTTATGTTGGGCTTCTTTGTTTTACAGGAACACAGGCATTTCTTTGTGGAATGCAGTATTTAGATTCTCTTCTATAAATTATTTTCTTTGTGTATCACCAAACAGGTGTAGACTGTAATCGAGTCATCAGATAAATTATGTGTCTAGTCTGAGAAGCCTAGCCTTTAACTTGCTAATACTTCATTTAGATTTTAGCCCTCAAATTATCCCTCTACGAGCAATGATGACCTAATTAGTGCTGACAAAAGTATCACTATTACTAGTACTCATCCTTAGGGTTTGGGATTTGAGCAAACCACTAACCTCATTTATTAATTTTTGGAACGCAACTCGTCCCTGCATTGTTTGTGCTGTAGATATGAACTTGCAAAATGTAATAGACTTACACTGAAGGAGGCTTTAGAGACTTGTTTGTTTCGACTTGGGCCAGTAAGTAAGCAGCCCCTCAGAACACCCTATAGTAAACACATATCAATGTCTTATAGCGATCTATTTTTGTACAAGTAAGCATCACCCTATGATAAAAAGTTAAATCTAAATCAAATCTAGTCTAAATCCTGTAGTGTAATGGATTTTAGAGGAGCACCACAGGAATGTGCTATGGATTCTAGAGAAAATGCTGCTATCTTTCCAACTGACTTCACTACCAAAGAATGTTCTTTTCACATTAGTTAAGCTGTGAAATCTGGCTGGGATCTGGGAGCACTCTTTAAATCAATCTAGAAAAGGAGAATTTACTTCAATTTAATTGGGACAATTTAAGTATGATTGTAAATTTATTACTTTGGAAAAAGTTAGAAACTGTGTTAATATTGAAGGTGTGCAGCTTCAGATTTGTGAACAGGACTAATATATTATGGAGATGGTAAATGTACTGTATGTACAGCGTTCAAAGTTTTTTTGTTGTTGAAAGATGTCTCTTATGCTCACCAAGGCTGCATTTATTTGATGAAATGTATTCCTGTGATGCAAGTCTGAATTTTCAGCATCATTACTCCAGTCTTCTGTGTCACACGATCCTTCAGAAATCATATATGCTAACACTTATTATTAAACACTAGTTATCAAACTGTAATACATTATACATTATTAAACTGTGTGTAGAGTATAAGTATATATACTTGTTTTATTGTATTTAATCGTTCTTTAAAGATCTTGACTTATGGAGTGAAGAAAGATTCTCAGAACAGCTTTGTGTTGATGGATGGCAGATTTAGTGTGGCAGTACAGAGGCGGGATAAAGCTGTGGTTGATGTTCTTGCTCAACATAGAGAGATAAACTAAAACCATCTGCACTTGAATCTATGCACTTAAAAAAAGAAAGAAAGAAATCACAATATGGCACATAACCTTGGGGAGTAGTTTTGGCTTACAGATCAGTATTTTAATGATTTTCATAGCATAGTAACCTGAACCCTATACGCTGCATCTTTCAGTTAAGGCATAATGGCAGATTGAATGTGTAATTTAAAATAGACATTATATATAAAAGATACACCCTTCACCTTTAAGGCTCTGCAGTCACTGGTCAATGTACTTTTTTAAGTGGGTGCTCAGTGAGTGTTGGTGTGTAGAGCTGATAGTTAAGAACTCAGCTCTCAAAGAGAGGAACAGTGTTTTCCATTTAAAGCTATACAATGACATACTCAGAAACACCTCAAACAGTTGTACATCAACAGATAAGTGGATATTTTTATAATGCTATCTTTGTATTTGTCCTTTGAGTCATGTTCAAGAACATTCATAACAAGAAGAACATACATAAACGTTTTGTTTTCTATTTTAGAGAGCTTCTTGCAGAGCAAAATATGTTTGTAGTTCATAACATTTGCTTGCTTCTGTTGCTTCCTGTGAGCTATGATTTCCCAACAGTCTTTTCTAAAATCATCTGACATTTTTTGGTTCTTTGAAGGAAAAACAAGTCCTCCTGCACTGCAGTATGTTTATTTTTTTGTGAGTTCCAGATCTTTGCTTGAAGCCTGTCAACACAATGAACCCGACTTGCTTTAAGTCTGTCAGAAAAATAAATACAACTTTTATAAGATGTCCTCGCCTTTTCTGGGCCTGTATTTGGTTTAGAAAACCATAGAGAATGATCAAGGAACCAAGCCTTTTTCATTTTCATAGACTGGTTGGATGAAGGGACACTGAATTTTGTCAACCAGCTGGCATTTATAACGCCATAAGACTGGGCAAAATCACAGAGGTCATAACCGCTGTTAAAACTGCCACAGACGACAGTGGCTGTTCCCTGTCCAGACAGAGCATGCTTTGCTGAATAACACATTGTACTGATGCAGTAGGGCATCTGTTCATATATCAATCGCCTGATTTATATACCATTTTATTACTGAGAAAACTTTTTTTTCTGGACAGATTTATGAAGGGATACAATGAGATATCCAAAATGCCCTCTGTAAAACCTTTAAAGGGGTCATATGATGTTGCTAAAAAGAACATTAT
>NW_015505201.1:791352-801739 GCF_001515645.1 Sinocyclocheilus grahami | reverse complement strand
ACACACAAATTCTGTACATTTAATTCAGTAATGCCTATTCTGCACATTTAAATATGCCTTTTCAGAACCCTTGCAATACAAAACTATTGCCATAATTTACTGTGAATTAGGAATTGGGACGCATGGTGATTTTAGTTAAATTCCCCTGTGTGTGGAAAACAAATTAAATAAATAAAAACAGTTGAAAACTTTAACTAAACAATAAAATGTTCTTTATCATAAATGATTTAGTATTAATAAATTATGAATAATTAGGTACTATTGACCCTAAAACAAAGGACAGAAATAAAGAGAGAACAAACACTAAACACAGATACTGATCATTTTCAAACCTGTGAACGACCTTGCCTGGTGACGTCATTTGAGAAAGCCAATCAGATTAAACTGTGGCAATGTTTCGCCCATTGCTGCCGGGGAGGAGGGGGGGTGAAGCCAAGATGTGTTCTTTCTCAACCGCCGTGCTCTTACAGTGAAATGCAGAGGAATAAATTCAACATCGACTGAAAGTTATACTTTATTGCCTTGTGGACTATTATCATCTGATACGTGACTGTTTACTCGTGAGAGAAATATTAAGGTTGGATTTGTTTCCTCCCCCTCTGCTGCTCCATAGTGTGGGATCCTCCGTCTCTCTCGCATTAGCGCCTTTCTGCTGCTGCAGTATGAACGGACACAGGCGGACCGGTTTAGTACACGCGTATTTCGGTTAAAATGTTTGGCGCTTGATTGGGATTTTGGGAACGACTTCAAGACGGACACGTGGAATAATAAATAATGTCACTGCTTTGAAATTCGTTCTTGGGAAGTGCACAGGCAAAAGCGTGTACTTGTTTATTATTGGATCCATGAAATAAAGGTAAGCACCGACTGCGGTGTTTGTTGTTCAGAAACGGCTACTTTTGCTGACTGGTGGTGTGAAGTCCGACTCGTTTCAGCGAACCGATTCTTTTGAACAGTTCGTTTTAAAGAACCGGGTCAAAAACCGATTCAGTCATTTTGCTTTAAAACGTTCCATGTATTGTCGTTTAATTATTTGTTTTCGATTAGGGTTTATTAATAAGCGTGTTTATAATCATGTATCCCAGTTCAGCCATGATTCGGCTCATAATAACAAAGTGATGTGGAACCTAAACATATTTTGCACTTGCATTAAAATTCATAATAATCTCTGGCTTAAAAAGTTTTTGCGCGTTATAATTAACGTTTGTTTACTAAAAGCAACTATTTCTTATATGTCGACAAAACTGTTGTGTTAAACTTGCTCCCAGAACGTTTCGGCGATTCATCTGTTAAAGTAATTTCGTCCCATCTGTCAAATCCTCGGTTTTTTGTGTTTTATTAATTTTGAGGAATACTGAATCTGTGTTTTTTTGTGTGTGAGTGAGATGAATTAATGCATATTCATATTTATTTTGAACTACAGTAACATCATCTGATTTCTCTCAACATGGGGACAGGAGAGCTGTCAATAAATTGGAAAAAAAAAAAAAAAAAAAGAAACTTGCGTTACTTATTTGAAAAAGTAACTCGGATATTCTCTTGTAAATGAAAAAGTAATGCGTTACTTTACTAGTTACTTGAAAAAAGTAATCTGATTACGTAACTTGCGTTACTTGTAATATATCAACACTGCATATGATAGCATACGCGTAACTTACGGAGATAAATAGTAAAAAAAATTTGACACACTGACCAACATTAGAATAAGATGAAAAGCCGGTCTTTATTTATTATTTAAGTTTCAACGGTTAATAAGCGTTTCGTTTCATAGCGAAATTTGAAATGACTCGCGCAAGTTACTCATTCCAGCGAACCTAAAGTTAGACGCCGGTTTGTTTACATTTTATAATAGCATTCATACTGAAGAAGTAACGTAGTTCACCTATAAATAAAAATGCTGTCTTAATTTACTCGCCCTCCTGTTGTTGCAAATCTGTATGACTTTATTTCTTCTGTAAGACAAAAAAATGTAAGCTGCATGACAGTCCGAGTCATCATTCACATCCATTGCATATTTTACATACTATGAAAATGAACGGAGAATTGAGACATATTTTGTGTTTAACAGAAGAATCTAAGGCTTGAATCACTGTGATGCGAGTGAGTAAAAGGGGGATTTTCATTTCTCTGTGAACTGTTTCTTTAAATAATTGGTCAGCTGTTTGTGTACATTGACATGTGGAACTATTTCAGTTTGACACACTGACCAACATTAGAATAAGATGAAAAGCCGGTCTTTATTTATTATTTAAGTTTCAACGGTTAATAAGCGTTTCGTTTCATAGCGAAATTTGAAATGACTCGCGCAAGTTACTCATTCCAGCGAACCTAAAGTTAGATGCCGGTTTGTTTACATTTTATAATAGCATTCATACTGAAGAAGTAACGTAGTTCACCTATAAATAAAAATGCTGTCTTAATTTACTCACCCTCCTGTTGTTGCAAATCTGTATGACTTTATTTCTTCTGTAAGACAAAAAAATGTAAGCTGCATGACAGTCCGAGTCATCATTCACATCCATTGCATATTTTACATACTATGAAAATGAACGGAGAATTGAGACATATTTTGTGTTTAACAGAAGAATCTAAGGCTTGAATCACTGTGATGCGAGTGAGTAAAAGGGGGATTTTCATTTCTCTGTGAACTGTTTCTTTAAATAATTGGTCAGCTGTTTGTGTACATTGACATGTGGAACTATTTCAGTGGACATAAATTAATCTGTATAATGCTTGTTAGTGTTACCAAAAATATACAAAAACAACAATGAAATAAGATATTTAGTGAATTATGCATGTTTGTTTAGACTGCTGCATTCCATGCAGGATTCTGTTTAGACTGCTGCATTCCATGCAGGATTCCTCTGGTCCATCAGGGAGAAATATGTGTTGTGTCCTCACTGAACTAACCTCTTAGTGAAGGTTATTGCATCATCACCTGTGCTTCTGATAATCTCATCATGCTGTGATGTTTGCCCATGACCAATCATAAGATAATGTAAAACTTGACATTGACTGAGACTCTATAATCTGACGTCTGTCTTGCTGACCCACATTTCCATAATGGGCCTTTTCCCATCCCATGAAGACTCTATATGTGGCACAGATTTTTTTTTTTGATTGATTTGATGTTGATATTTAACACTGATGCATTGCAGGTATGCTGTTTACATGCAGGAAATAAAAAAAGTTAGTTCTTCTGATTGACTGGTATTTCAGTATGGATTGTCTTATGTTAACGTTATAAGTTCTTAATATTGTTGAGAAGATTATAAAGTAGCAAATACACTGATGGATCCTTTTTTACATAAACCATCCTTTGTTCACAGTCAGGTCAGTGAAAAACCAGAGCGAAGAAGACTCTTTTGCTGACTCAGCACAAACCCAGCTGATTATTTTGGCATCTACACCAGGCTTAGATTAGATTAGATGTTTGACTTTCTAACAGCAGCCATCAGTGGGAGAGAGAGGCTGTTTGTTTTTTTGACCTGGGAGCCAGACATGAAAAGACTGTGGGGTAGATCTACTCAACTGTGACCAGTTAAACGAAAGTTAGGTAACATTTACCAGTAAGAAGACCCAATAGATTGCCTTTATGGAGGTCCAGCGTGATTTATTTACACTAGAGTTCTCCTTTGCAGGCTGGCAGATAGTGAAAGACCATGCTGTGGGCCCTGAGTTGGCCTTAAAAGGAGATGTCTGCAACTTTTGGCTATAGGCCTATTGTTTATGCAGCTAAACTTCAGGGATTTATTGCCAACATTTTTGATTTTCAAATTGTGCACTAGCTTTGCCATAGGTTGTAACGGAAATGACACAGAAGTGGAATTAAAGAGATTTAATTTACTCCTTGTGAATGTAGAGACAGAGGAAGTTCTGTTCCTGTCTGTTCATGTCTTCTGTTTGAGTGTTTTCTATTCATTTGAATTGATTTAAATTAATTTAAAAAGTGAATTTGTGTGTATAATCCATCAAGATGATTAAGATTTTACTTATCAATTATTAATTATTTATTTTATTATCTATCTATCTATCTATCTATCTATCTATCTATCTATCTATCTATCTATCTATCTATATCGAAAAAGCAATATCGGTTGATCTTGACATACAGTATTTGTGCTTAATTTAATTTTAACTTTTATTTTGTCCTTCAAGATTTCCATTTGTGAAGTTGTGAATTTGCTATATGATTATTCTGGAAAGTAGAATAATGGCTACACTGATCAGGCATATTTTCCTCTGTTTCTTCCTTGTTAACTTTATTTGATCTATATGCGGTATCAGATATAAGAATTGATATCTAGCTTTGTGCAATTCTTATCACTTTTTATTAGGGATGCTCCGATCGATCGGCTGGAGATCGGTATCGGCCGATAATCACATTTTATGACTCGATCGGTACTCATTAACTTGGCCGATCTCACGAACCGATCGCAATTTGATGACGTCAATGTGTGACGACGTACATGATGCGTGAGGACATAAGTTATTTGGCGCCATAGCCATGTCATCGCCGGTGTGGAAATGCTATGATGTTTCGAGGAACAATGAAAAAGTCGCTATTTGTCGTGTATGTTTTGCATGATGATATGATGAATAGATGGTTCATTTTTAACAGCAGATTCAGTAACGTTAGAGCTGATCTGCGCCTCACTGCACGCATCTGCGGCACCTTACGTCTCCACGGCTGATCGCGGCCGCTCTAGCCAGTGCTTGTGTTTATGAGCCAGCCACGGCACGTTTCTGTAGCTGCTCTCCGCACTGCTTGGCTAAAAATAGTCTATTGTGAGTTGTCACAGCATGGAGGACCTCGTCAGAGCTGTAAGGGATAACGGTAACATAATACGCTGATCGTGGGCTGCTTTTAAATGAACATTTATTTATAAAACAAAATATCTTCTTTGGCCATATTAGCCTACTCAATAGCATTAACGGCAGCATAAATCAGACGGAATTACTGAAAATGCAAATGAATTCTCTGCCAGCAGGAGGTTCTTTAAAGCAGGAGAAACAGAGGTTTCCCCGGTAACGGCTGTACAAAGCAGCGCTGAGCTTACAAACGCTGCTTTAGCAGGCATATAACATGCAAGATGAAATGAAAATGACATCGACATTTTTCTAAAGATAGTCTTCCTTCAGAAATACAGTGATATAAAAACACTCGCGCCTCGTTTTGATTTTTAAACGTGCAGTTCATGCTCATGTTTATTCAACGAAGCCTTTTTGAAAATCTGTCAGTTTTGATATTGTGGCAAGCGCCACAAATAAATAAATGTATGGGAAACTCATCCCACAGCACAACCACCTGAGCCCAACTTCAGTCTACTCATCACCTTAACTGCGTTTGTAGCCGGTGCCATAGCCAGACTGATAAACATGCACAGACCGGAAGTTAACTTCGGGCCAGGCGCATGCGCCCGATGAAACGGTCTATATGAAGCTTGAAGCATCAGTATCGGCCGATCACCATGACAAGAAATCGGTACTCGGTATCGGCTGCAAAAATCCTGATCCCTAGCATCCCTACCAGAGTATGTGAGCGGAGCACGGAGTGGAGCGGTGTGATTTTAAATAGAGCGAGGAGCAGATTTTTTAAAAGTCGGAGCGTCGTGGTTTTCATTCACTCCAAGAGCGCTCCACCACCGCTCCATCACGAGTACAATGCATGCCAACGGCCCGTAATATAACTGCACATTTAGCAAGAATTCACGTTAAATATATTTAGCTAGATAGAGAAGGATCACTCAAATCAGAAAGAATGTGAAGGCTATGTTGACGGCAATGGACATAGCGGGAAGTTATAGGATAGTTATTAAAGGCAGAGTGAGGGATTTCTGGTAGCCAATGTTTATATTTCAAATCACCAAAACAAACACGCCCCTACCCCAAAAGGGTCTTGCCCCTATTCTGATAGCTCCGCCCCACATATACGTACGCAACCCAGGCAACGATTAGTTCTGTGAAACAAAGCAAAACCAATGTTACACTGTGTCTACGGACGTGAGCGGCGCAGCGCAACAAATCCCCGACAGAAAACTGCTGCCGGGTTCTATTTATGACGTGCTGACACAAATTTCAAATGGCTTTCAACAGTCGTTTAATCACATCCAGTGTAGGCAGACTTTAGCTGTTGTGGACACGGTGTTACTCACCTATTGAGAAGAAACAAAGCAACCTCGGCGTCCGATCGCAGGCCGCTCCTTGAGTTCTCTCCAGCGCTGGAAAACTGATCCGATATTTACACGGGTCCTACTTCTTGCCTTATCGTTCCGCAGACGTTTTCCTCTTTTGTTTTTTATCCGCCATCTCTATCTTTTTGTCGCTGGCTCGACTAATGTCCGTCCCATGCACTGAACGCGCTCTCCTCCACTTCACGAGTAGACACGCCCCTTATTGCTGATTGGCTACAAGTTTGTTTTGCGATTCGGCCCGAATCAGTTTTTAAAGTGTTTTTGAAAAATCACTTACTCTGCCTTTAAGGAATTTGTTTGTTTCCTCTAGATACTGAATATTTTCAGGTGAAATCATGATTTAAACAGGTACAACACTTATTCACACGCAATCGCTCTCTCAATAATGCATTCAAACAAATGTAATCTTATACAGTGCCACTTCATCTGCATCCGATTTCGAATGAGCAGAAATCTGTAAGAAATGCAGCGATCCGTAGGTAATATAACTGATGAAAACGTACTGTTATTTTCATCACAAACAAAATTTGCACTGCAAAAAATCATCAATAGCCTACCTTTTAATGATGACAACCATGTTATTAGCTTGTCATGTGGTAGGAAAAAAGTTTGCACACTAGTGTTCCAGTAATCCACTTCGAAACCCTCCCTGTCATTTTATTTATTTTATTATTTTCTTTTAATATACGTTATGAACAGAACTGTGATATTTCAAACATACTGAAATACTTTAGCCGAGGAGCGCAGGCGGAGTGGTGTTTCTGATATCAGTGAGCAAGGAGTGGAGCGGGAAATGGTGGAGCTGGAGCGGAGTGATTATTAAAGGAACACTCCACTATTTTTGAAAATAGGCTCATTTTCCAACTCCCCTAGAGTTAAACAGTTGAGTTTTACCGTTTTCGAATCCATTCAGCCGATCTCGGTCTGGCGGTAGCACTTTTAGCTTATCTTAGCATAGATCATTGAATCTGATTAGTCCATCAACATAACCAACGTGACCACCTGCTTGCACAGGGAGCGTGCTGGGGACTATTTTCAGACGCTGCGTAATATTATTGCGCCTGCTGCACCCATAGTACGGCAGCAAAGTTCCTTGATTATTACACCGGAATGAGAGTATAGTTCCTAGCCATATCGGCCTAGAAAATCACAACTTTTCATTTTCCGTCGGTCTTAGTACACGATGTAACTACAAGTTTTAATTTAGGAAAAACAAAGAAACGCTTTGGTCATTTTTGAGTGAGATGCTAACGGTCTAATCAGATTCAATGATCTATGCTTAGCTACAGCTAAAAGTGCTACCGCCAGAGTCTACTTTAAAAAATAGTGGAGTGTTCCTTTAAATGCTCGGAGCGCGGAGGGGAAATTGTTGCCGCTCCACTCCGCTCACATACTCTGATCCCTTTTTTTGCTTTTTTAAACTCATGTAAAACTGGATCACGTAGCACACGGCCTTGATGTATTGTTATAAATTTTCTATGCATATGGGTGCAAAGGGAAGATGGAAGTGGTTGTCTTCAGATTGACAGGGGCTCTTGGTCCTCTAATGGAAAGAACAGCCTCTGCAGCTGCTCTGCAGTAGATTATTTCATTAAACTTGTTTTAAATTAGGAAGACTCTATAAGCACTTCCTCTAGCTTACTGCCCACTGCGTCTGTTCACTTTTGAACATCGCTGGAATCTAATGAGTCACGTAAAATGCCAAAGACGTTCTGGCGTGTTTTCCTGTGACTGAAAGAAAGATCTATTACAAAACAACAATTTAAAAGTATTTAACACTGAACATTTTTTTACATTTTAGCAGACATTATAGTTATACCAACAAAACAATTTAACTTAAAATGAATAAGTTAGTAAAATAATAATTTTTTGGCCATCAGACTCCCTTCTTGAATCAGGCATGTATTTTTAACTGTACAATTAAAAGCAGCCTTGCTGAGCAGAAGAACCTTCTTTTAAAACATTTGAAATATTACAGATCCCAATTTGAACACTATGTGTGAATGTTATAATAAATGTATTAACAGAGCTGTTGAAATTATTATCATTATTATTATTGTCTTTTTATTTTATTTTACTGAACAACAGTAAAATTACAATACTAACATTTATGATTGTTTATGGAGTTATTGCTGAGTTTATATTTTTCCACGCGCAGGAACATAACAGCAGATTTATAAATGAGTCTCATTAAGAATAAGTCGCACGTATCGCATTGTCACGTGCCTTGTAAAAAAAAATCATAAAAATGTGACTGAGCAACTGAGTACACTGTTACAGCGCAGATTTCCCTCACGGTTTGAACTTTGAACCCTGGCTAACGAGCAGATAGCACCGCAAGTTCATGCAGCGCTGTCAGAATGCAGTGCGTGTATTAGAAAACATGACGTTCTGCAGTTTATTTACTAATTGTTTATGGCCATTTCACGATTTCAATTATCATACAGTAACCAGCAACAATCACCCCTTCCTCTTCTCATCGAAGACATGCGATGCAGTACTAAACAGTCTCTCGCTGTCGGTGCTTGTAATGATTTTTGCGTCTTTCTCGGACAGTTTTAAATGCTTCCACACTGCTGACATGTTTGTTGCATTGCGCCTCTCACTCTACGCTGGTTGCTATTTGATCGCGTCACGTCATTGTTCGGTACAGTTTATTCTGTCTTTTTAGCTTATTTTTGCTTATTCGGTTAACGAACATTCGGTGCATCCCTACACTTATGTCTTTCAAAACCCATATGACATTTACTTTCATGGAACTCAGTAAGTTATAATCTTTGTCCAGCTTGCTCTTTTCTATGGAAGCTTGTTTCCACCATAGAATAAAAAAATAAAGTTAACTGCAAATTCAAAATCTCTAAATTTAAAAAAAGTCAGAATTGCGAGATAAAATGTTGGAATGATCTTTTTTTTTTATTCCATGGCGATAACAGAAAACCAAATTGCGAGAAACTCCGAAATGTCCGAATTCCAAAGAAAAAAAAGTCAGAATTGCGACACTGTGGGAAAAAAAGACATAAAAACTGTTATAAATGTATTAGTGCTGTCAAATGATTAATCGCGATTAATTGCATCCAAAATAAAAGTTTTTGTTTACATGTGTGTGTACTGTGTAGGCTACTACACACACATACAATATATATTTTGAAAATATATACATTTACATGTATATTTATATTAATATAATTTATATTATAAGTGTATATACAGTGATGTGAAAAAGTGTTGGCCCCCTTCCTGATTTCTTATTTGTTTTGCATGTTTCTCACACTTTAATGTTTCAGATAATCAAACAAATTTAAATATTAGTCAAATATAACACAAGTAAACACAACATGCAGTTTTTTAAATGAAGGTTTTTATTATTAAGGGAAAACAAAATCCAAAACTACATGGCCCTGTGTGAAGAAGTGTTTGCCCCCCTGTTAAAACTGTGGTTTATCACACCTGAGTTCAATTTCTCTAGCCACACCCAGGCCTGATTACTGCCACACCTGTTCGCAATCAAGAAATCTCTTAAATAGGACCTGCCTGAGAAAGTGAAGTAGACCAAAAGATCCTCAAAAGCTAGACATCATGCAGAGATCCAAAGAAATTCAGAAACAAATGAGAAAGAAAGTAATTGAGATCTATCAGTCTGGAAAAGGTTATAAAGCCATTTCTAAAGCTTTGGGACTCCAGCGAACCACAGTGAGAGCCATTATTCACAAATGGCAAAAACATGGAACAGTGGAGAACCTTCCCAGGAGTGGCCGGCCGACCAAAATTACCCCAAAAGCACAGCGACGACTTATCCAAGAGGTCACAAAAGACCCCACAACAACATCCAAAGAACTGCAGGCCTCATTTGCCTCAGTTAAGGTCAGTGTTCATGACTCCACCATAAGAAAGAGACTGGGCAAAAACGGTCTGCATGGCAGAGTTCCAAGACGAAAACCGCTGCTGAGCAAAGAGAACAAAGGCTTGTCTCAGTTTTGCCAGAAATTATCTTGATGATCCCCAAGACTTTTGGGAAAATACTCTGTGGACTGACGAGACAAAAGTTGAACTTTTTGGAAGGTGTAAGGGTGGCACATCCAGTTATTAGGTTTAGGGGGCAAACACTTTTTCACTCAAGGCCATGTAGTTTTGGATTATGTTTTCCCTTAATAATAAAAACCTTCATTTAAAAACTGCATGTTGTGTTTACTTGT
>NW_015505201.1:783774-791336 GCF_001515645.1 Sinocyclocheilus grahami | reverse complement strand
CCATGTGATATTTCAGTTTTTCTTTTTTAATAAATCTGCAAAAATGTCAACAATTCTGTGTTTTTCTGTCAATATGGGGTGATGTGTGTACATTAATGAGGAAAAAAATTAACTTAAATGATTTTAGCAAATGGCTGCAATATAACAAAGAGTGAAAAATTTAAGGGGGTCTGAATACTTTCCGTACCCACTGTATATATGTTTATGTGTGTGTGTGTATTTATATGTACATAATAAATATACACAGTACACACATATATTAACACAAACTTTTATTTTGGATGCGATTAATTGCAAGTAATTGTTTGACAGCACTAGAATTTATAAATTGAAATTGCAAGATATAAACTAGAGAAAAAAAGTCTGAATTGTGAGAAACTCTCATTCGCCAGAAAAAATGTCAGAATTGAGAGATACAAAGTATCCCATGGCAGACAAAAGCTTCTAAACTTTTTGTTCTGCAAAAAAAAGGGGCATATTTCTGGTATTCTGTGGAAAAAAGATCATCAAACAGGGTTTGGAATGACTTTAGTGTGAGAAATAGGGCTGTGCAATTAATCGAAAAACAGTTTCAATTTCGATTTTGGCCACCAATGATTATGAAAATACAATAATCGAGATAAAACGATTATTGTGCCATTCTGCCCCCTTTCCAGTGGTGCGCTTTCATTCCCCCATAAAGCCCAATTTCACATGCAAATCAGTAAAATAATGTAACGTGACTTTTGCAAAATGGGACGTGCTTGATTTATGGAAGTATATTAGATTTATTCATGTTTTTAAAAGCGTGAAAGAGAACTTGAAAATTAAAATAATAAGAACTCCAATAAATCGTATATTGCCGTAGTGGTGTGTTTATTAGTCACGTTGAATCAGTGAAAACTGTTGAATCTTCTGTTTATTCAGCTGCAGCAATAGGCATTTTCTGGGTTTCTTCTGCGAGGCGTATTTGGAGTTTCAGCGCGAGAGCGCCCTCTGGCCTTTGAATGGAGATTTACTGCTGATCACAGAACCGTGCTTCACTGAAAGATACGCATGACAATCGCAGCTTCTGTCGAATCGCGATATCGATTCCATTTCGATTGATCGTGCAGCTCTAATTTGTCCTTTTTGTTTTTATTCCTGACAGTTTAATTATTTTTAATAATTTTGAGGACTTTTTGTTTGTTTGTTTATTTGTTACTAATAGGCTAGTTACCTAATACTCTGCTGTGGTATTGAGAATTGTGAAATTTCGCTGGTCTCTACAATGTAGATGTCATGGCAACCTTATTTACAGGATATATATATATTTGATATATATCACTATCTTTAAATAAATCACTCATATAAAGTTTTGGTCATATGGCCCCCTCACAATCGTGTTAAATAAACGTGATTACAATATTGACCAAAATAATCATGATTATGATTTTTGCCATAATCGAGCAGCCTTAGTGAGAAAACAATGACACAAGTTTCATTTTTGGTTGAACTGACTGTTTTTAAAGTTCCCAGTGACCCTGTTTTGCCCTTATCTTAAAAACAGAGAAGAGGTGGAAAAACTTTGCTGACATTGCCACGACTGATCGGCCAGTCTATTTCTCAGCATGCCTGCGTGTCTCACTCAGGTAAGATGTTACGGTGCCAGGGTGCCGTCACGCTCTGCCCACATTCACTTCTAGAGACTGGCAAAGGATTTTTCCTTCCTCTCTCTGCCGCCTCCTCATCTACACCTCCTAAGCGACCGTCTCCACACATGCTGTTTATTTGGAAGAATCCAGAGAGACACAATGGTGATTTCCTTCATAACCCAGTGATGTTGGTTTTGGCTACAGGCTTTGCTTTCTTTGCCACTATACTTTTGCCGTGGAACTCTTGCCTGTAGAAGTTTGTTTTGATTTGCTGGATTTGTTGAGTCGGCTTTAATATACTTTTTTATGTATGAATATTCTTATTGTTTTTGTGCCCAAAACAGTCACTTAATATCAATATTGAATATGTTTTAACTGGAACTGTGATGTTCTGTATGGTCTGGCATTAGAAAGCTATGGAAATTCAGAGCGAGCCACATTTGAGGTAGAGGGAACCACGGATAAATTAAATTCACGAATAAAACGCAGTAGCGGTCGATAACTCTGGTGTAATTTGAACGGGAGCGGGCGGTCTAACAATATCCCGTTCCCGACGTCCATTTAGAACAGCATATCTGCACTTTATTCTTATTGACCACCGGTACAGCTTGCGCTCAGGACTGTTATGCACGCGCTGCACGCATGCTTTAAACGTCACGCGTTTTATTTGCGTGGTCTGTGCGCAGCATGTGCATAACGATGCTCAGAGCAGGCTGTACCTGTGGTAAATATATGGCCCTCAGACAGAACAGGCAGGTTGTCGATGAGTGACAGAGCAGAATAAGGATGGAGCAAAGTGTGGATGCGCTGTCCTTGAAGGACGTTCAACTTGGTTTTGTTTATATTTTGCTTAGCCTATAATTTTAAAGGACAGATGTCGTATGTATTTATTTTTCCTACTGTGTTAACAGAGAAATGTCAAATGAATTTCAAGTATTTTGACAAGAATTAATAATTAATTAATAGGCTATTTTTGTACAACCTACATTTAAATTTTTTTTCTCTCTGCGACACTTTTTCCCTATCGTGTTGTCAATGTTAAACGAATTGTATCCTGACAAGACAGATCAAAATAAGAAATAAAATTTTTGTACAATTTTATTTTCTGACCATTTTTTTTCCTACTGTGTTGCATAAAATATTAAACGAATTTTGTCTTAAGATAATTCATATAAATTCAAGTCAAAGTCAATAAATTCAAGACTCTTGACAAGACGAATAAAATAACATACAATTTTGTGCAGACTACACTTTTATTTGTCAGCCTATCTCTTTCTTTCAGTAGCGGAAATTTAAACGTGAGATTCTGGAAACGAGATCTAAATTTAGCAGTTACGGTCGGGTCGGGAAGAAAATTATTCTAAGCGGGCAGCGGGTGAACAAATAGTGAATATATGGCGGGAGTGGGACTAAAAAAACAGTCCCGCGCAGACCTCTAATTTGAAGCCTAGTTTCAGTAAAAGTCTTTTTGGACTGAAGTTTAATTTCTCTAAATGTCTGTATGTTTTCATAGTATCAAGTGCTTTTTACCAAAAATAATCCCCTTTAAGATCCCATAATTCTATTTTAATGTTATGCCAGATATGCAAAGCGTTCTACAAACCCGATTCCAAAAAGTTGGGACACTGTACAAATTGTGAATAAAAGCAGAATGCAATGATGTGGAAGTTTCAAATTTCAATATTTTATTCAGAATACAACATAGATGACATATCAAATGTTTAAACTGAGGAAAAATAAGTCATAAAGTTGGAACAAGGCCATGTTTACCACTGTGTGGCATCCCCTCTTCTTTTTATAACAGTCTGCAAACGTCTGGGGACTGAGGAGACAAGTTGCTCAAGTTTAGGAATAGGAATGTTGTCCCATTCTTGTCTAATACAGGCTTCTAGTTGCTCAACTGTCTTAGGTCTTCTTTGTCGCATCTTCCTCTTTATGATGCGCCAAATGTTTTCTACGGGTGAAAGATCTGGACTGCAGGCTGGCCATTTCAGTACCCGGACACTTCTTCTACGCAGCCATGATGTTGTAATTGATGCAGTATGTGGTCTGGCATTGTCATGTTGGAAAATGCAAGGTCTTCCCTAAAAGAGACGACGTCTGGATGGGAGCATATGTTGTTCTAGAACTTGGATATAACTTTCAGCATTGATGGTGCCTTTCCAGATGTGCAAGCTGCCCATGCCACACGCACTCATGCAACCCCATACCATCAGAGATGCAGGCTTCTGAACTGAGCGCTGATAACAACTTGGGTTGTCCTTGTCCTCTTTAGTCCGGATGACATGGCGTCCCAGTTTTCCAAAAAGAACTTCAAATTTTGATTCGTCTGACCACAGAACAGTTTTCCACTTTGCCACAGTCCATTTTAAATGAGCCTTGGCCCAGAGAAAACGCCTGCGCTTCTGGATCATGTTTAGATATGGCTTCTTTTTTGACCTATAGAGTTTTAGCCGGCAACGGCGAATGGCACGGTGGATTGTGTTCACCGACAATGTTTTCTGGAAGTATTCCTGAGCCCATGTTGTGATTTCCATTACAGTAGCATTCCTGTATGTGATGCAGTGCCGTCTAAGGGCCCGAAGATCACGGGCATCCAGTATGGTTTTCCGGCCTTGACCCTTACGCACAGAGATTGTTCCAGATTCTCTGAATCTTTGGATGATATTATGCACTGTAGATGATGATAACTTCAAACTCTTTGCAATTTTTCCCTGAGAAACTCCTTTCTGATATTGCTCCACTATTTTTCGCAGCCCATCTTGACTTCTGAGAGACACTGCCACTCTGAGAGGCTCTTTTTATACCCAATCATGTTGCCAATTGACCTAATAAGTTGCAAATTGGTCCTCCAGCTGTTCCTTATATGTACATTTAACTTTTCCGGCCTCTTATTGCTACCTGTCCCAACTTTTTTGGAATGTGTAGCTCTCATGAAATCCAAAATGAGCCAATATTTGGCATGACATTTCAAAATGTCTCACTTTCAACATTTGATATGTTATCTATATTCTATTGTGAATAAAATATAAGTTTATGAGATTTGTAAATTATTCCATTCCTTTTTTTACTCACAATTTGTACAGTGTCCCAACTTTTTTGGAATTGGGTTTGTATTATATTTAGACTTACTTTTGGCATTGCAGTAATCTTAATGAGTATCGTTTAATATGGATTTCAGAAGTATCTTATCTCAAAGGGTGTATTTCTTTTTTTTTTTTCTTGGACTGAACCTTCATCCTTTGGGTGATGGGAAATGTTCCTGCTTTGACATCACGTGTGTTATGCGTTTTAGCTTTGTTTTGTTTTCGTGAGTGCTTTTGGGATAGTAGTAGTGAGCCAGTCTTCCTTTTAAGATCAGTTTCCATTATTTTTGCAGTTGTCCTCTCGTTGACTCCACAAAAGAAGCTTTTATTTCACTTGTCACCTATAGTTTGCGAAATAGCTGTTGAATTGTAATGCAATTCAGTATGTGTCTGTTTTCATTCTAATGAAAGTCCATTGAAGTGCTTAGCATCTGTCTGAGAGTTTTGGGTTACAGGCCTATTGAAGATCATTTTGTATTCTGTTCACACTTGGAGTCCACCCTTTTCCTCTGCTCGGTTGGCGCAAGCTCCTGACTTCAGACCAGTTTTGCATTTTTTGTTTCCCCCTTACAATGTTTGAGGTTAGGATTTGAACCATGGAGGTCGGTCCTCAGCCAGTACTTCAGGAGAAATGTATCCTTGGCCCCTTGGCGTAGTTAAAGGTGGTGAGAGATCACAGATGTTGGAGTAACATGCATGTCGAAGCAGGAAAGGTTTCAGACTGCAGAAGCTTGGTAAAAAAAAAATTTCTCGGAAGTTACTCATGAGCTCCTAATTTTTATTGCAGTTATGTTTCCATATTGTTATTTTTCAGAATAAAAACTTATTCTCTTTTAATAGCCTACATTTAGGCCCAGATGGAATTTGCAAACTTAATGAAAACTTTGAATGGGTTATGATTTGTAAAATATTTTTGCAGAAAGTGCTAAAGTACTATCTTATGCATTCTCTCGTAGTCAAATGTTTAACCCTCTTAGCGCCAAAGTCGCAAAATTGCGACAAGACGTCATACTTAATCAAATAGACTGTAGTTCCTAATATGGTGTAATATCTCATTTGTATTCCCTACCACTAGATGGCAGATATGTAGTACTTCGATTCTAGACCAAAATTACATCATCTTCCTATTCAAAGTGTTCGAGGAAATAGCAGAGCAAGTGAGCTATCGTGTCATTGATGCGGAAAATCGCCAAATGGCTAATAAAAGTTGTACCGTGAGGATGTGTTGCAAATGTTATTCGCCAATTCTGACTCTGAAGGGGAATATTTTCCTTTTGGAAATGATGATCGGCCGTCTAATAATTGCACTTCTCCCAGTACATCTTTGCAGCGCAGTGGTGCCGCCGTACAAGGCGAGAGTGTTCACGAAGCACAAACAAGTGATTATTTCGACCCTTTGCCCAACGGGGATGGGGGTGGCAGGGCAATATCTATTATTTCCTGAATATTACTGATGAACAGATCAAAAAGTAGGCTACTGTTCACATGCGTTTTATTACTATATAGTATAGTAATAATTTAGTACTTTCTCCTGTTTTATTGTTGGTTTCCTCTTTTCTGATCATTTGTAATGAGGATAAAAAGACAAAAAAAAACAAATAGGTTCAAACATCAATTCAATATCTATTATTTCCTGAATATTATGACATTCAGGAGGGCCGCCCCTGATGACGTCATACTATGCAAATTAGATGAGAATATTTACACCCCACATAAACTTTCGGTCATGCCCAACATTTTTCTAATTTACATTAGATCTCTATCTTTAAGCCCTTTCAAGCTACAAGCTTTTGAAATCTTGATGTCAAAATCCAGCATTTTTCCAAAAAAAACCTGGCGCCTAAAGGGTTAATTAATTGTAGCCAAATATTGAATAAACCAATGTGCAAGAGATGGGAATGTGTAGAACTTTGTTAATGTCTATGTTTTTGGTTTCTGTTTTTTCGGCAGCTTCTGCCTGTGTTTGCTGAAGATGAGCTGTCAAACCAGTACTACAGTTCCTTCTAATGAACTCCTGCTTGAAGTAGTTTGGGTACACATTGAGCAGTGTGGAATGAAGGTAGTAATAGCAGATATGTCATGATGAATTCATGTCCTGTTGGAATTACAATAATTATTATACATAATTATAAGATGGAAACTCTTAGGTTAGCAATACTCAGGGCTGTTTACATCTAGGGATCTGCCTTTTTTGCCTCCGATACCGATTCCGATACCTAGGGTTCGGTATTGGCCGATACCGATTCTAATCCGATACCAATTAAGTTTTTTTCCCTCATTTAAATAAATGTAGAATTTGTATATCTCTGTGTGTGGAACTGATAATCATTCTTTCACAATCTACTAGATACAGACTACTTCATTATAAAGAAAAATAAAATAAACATCTGAAAAAATATAGGCCTATGTATATTTATAATCTATGACACAAATTTATCATAAGATAGGTTAGTGGATAATTCGGCAACAAAATTTATTCTAGAAAAATCAGTGCACAATAATTTTAGAAATCCAAACATTTAGTGAAAAACCTATATTTTGTGGGGAACAAATAAAAGTGTTGCACTAAATATGGTAAAGTGTTACACATTGCTATTTGTATTATTATAAAATCCATTCATTAAAAACATTCATGAATGTATTTATGTAGAAGTATATACTATAAAATTAAAATACATTTATTTTAAATGTATAGCATATCTTTTAATAAGGCAACAACATATGATAGATATGATAGGACAAAACAAATACAGTGCAGCACGAACTGATTTTATACAGTCAATCCTCTATGGACACCTTGGCAATTGAATCGCCATTAGCTAGTATATTTTTTTGTTTACTTGCCAGACTGAAATACTATATA
>NW_015505201.1:691219-783559 GCF_001515645.1 Sinocyclocheilus grahami | reverse complement strand
ATTATATGAATTCTACTAATAAGAACAATATAAAAATGCACTAAGTATTAATTAGCTACTGGATTCATGAATATTAATCAGGTTGTGTGTGTTTGCTCGAACTGATTTGCTGAAATCAAAACAGGGACGATACTAGGTGAGCACCAGCCAATGAGATTGTCGTTTGCGCATTAGTTCCGCCTACTACAGGAAAACCCGGCAGTTCTTAAAAGCTGAAGAATTCCAAAGGATCTCTGTTATTTTTTTACTGGAAAATACAACAAAGTATATCGTTTACATGTAGCGCATCAATTCTGCATGTTATGTAAGACGCTCGCTCTCGCTCTTTGCTCACAGTGAGAGAAAGCGATGGCGAGTCATGCGCCTTCACACTAGAAACACATTACGCCAAATACACAAGCACAGTTGCGCTGCGCATCCATTCAAATGAACTGAAAAATATCACAGATCGCTTGACGGAGAGTGAAACTCTGAAGTGCTCAGTCAAGAGTGTTCTGTGAGTGAAAATATCTCTGTGCTAATCATATACTCAGCATCCAACACACACACTGGCGAGTAAAATCTGAGAAGTGATTAGCCATTGGCTAATATTAGACATCATTTAGTCGCCCAGAGTGAAGATTTAGTCGCATATGCGAGTGATTTACTCGCAATGTAGAGGGTTGACAGTCTATGAGCATGAAGCACTTACAATGTGCGCACATTAAGCGTGTTAAAAACTGCAAAGCACAAAGGGAAGAGACATTGATGCATAGCGTATTATATATGTGCAACAGTTATTGAGCTTTTCTTTTTACAGTTTTAAATTTCAGTTACTGTGATAGTCTTTTCTACGCCCGTGTTTTGTTCTCACAGACATCCGGTAGCAAGTAACAAAACATTAAACTCCGGCAAGAAGATAAAGTCCTTTTTGCAAAATCATAGACATGTATTTACAAATCAAGTATAATGGGAACACAATGATCTTGGAGAGAGCTTTACCGAGCTGACTGCTGTAACCCAGCGTGAGCAGGGTTTAAAGGCTGAACGAATGACTGACAGCCACAGCGGAGAAAAGAGTTTGTGTGAACTTTAATGTAAGGACTTAAATATTCATATGTAGCTCATATTAAGCTATCGTATGGCTTCAGAATTAGCACCGAATAATTCGCACAATTGGGAAAAAAAATAAATAAAAAATTCTCGCTCTAACTGATACCCGATTCGAGAAAACTATCGGAGCCAATACCCGATATGAATATCGGATCGGCGCATTCCTATTTACATCCTCTGAGATTATTTGTCTCTATGGCTGTGCAAACAACAAAATGGATCAAAAAATATATATCTTTTTTTTTCACTGCAAAAATTAATCTCTGTATTCTCTTGCAAAATTTTGAATGTGCACCAAGTTACACTGGTTATTATACTGTTTAGGGATGCGCCGATCCGATATTCATTTCGGGTATCGGAATTTATTTATTTTTTCTCGATTGTGCGAATTATTCTGTGTTACTTCTGAAGCCATACGATAGCTTAATGTGAGCTACATATGAATATTTAAGTCCATATTCAAAACGTAACAATCACTTTAAAGCAGCACTATGTCACTTTTGGTGTTCTAGCGGTTAATAAACAGAACTGCGCACATCCCCCGGAAGAACATTCCAACCGGAGCTACTTCTCTAAGTTTATGTCTATGGCGATTCACGCAGGTATGTGTTACTCCGCAGCGGTGATGACCCGACCAGGCTACAATAGTCCAAATATATGTACTTATTATAAGTGTACTGTAGTGTTTCGCAATAAGACAAAAACGCGGTTTGGAAGATGAATTCATGATGTACTCGCTCATTATATACATTTTGCAAATTTTGAACACAGAAAACGTTACATAGTGCTGCTTTAATGTAGCTTGCGCCAACAGTTGTACACCGAAGCAGTTCCGGGAGCATGACGTATGAGGTCAGCGTTGCGCATGCGCCGATGAGTCTCGTGAAAACCAACGTTTGTTTACAGGATTAAAGGAAGCAAAGTTTCCTTACTTTAGCAAACGGAAACCAGTCTCCTCTTGGCTTATCAAAATCCTCTGACATCCGTCTTTACAAATCCTCGTTTTGTACATTTTGTATTGATCTCTCCCCTGCGTTTCCACTTGCGTCACTTCTGAGCAGCGCATGCGCAAAGCCAACCTCATACATCATTCCCCCGGAACTGCTTCTGTTTACAGCAGTGAGCGCAAGCTAGATTCAAGTGATATGACGTTTTGAATATGGATATTTTTCTTACAAAAACACATCGATTCGCTACAGAAGGCCTTTGTTCACCTCCCCCGGAGCCGGGTGAGACACTTTTTTTTTTTTGGATGGGCGATTTTTATTTAAGTTCTTTTGGACTGAAGCAATGCAACACCCGCTGAGTGGCATTAAACAGCTTGAAAGATCAAAGACAATTTTTAATATAACTCTGACTGGATTCGTCTGAAAGAAGAAAGTCATATACACTTAGGATGCCTCGGGGGTGAGTAAAACACAGCCTAATTTTCAGTTTTGGGTGAACTAACCCTTTAAGTAGTTAATTTTAAATATAGTTAAATAGTATATTATGTATACCGTATTGAACCGAATATAAGACTGTTTTTTTCTTGGAAATACATCTGAAAAAACGCGGTCGTCTTATATTCAGGGTCTAGACTTTGACATGTCAATAATACACCCACAACAATAGGTGGCGCCAAATACGCATAAAACAAGTGTGCCATGAAATACGTAATGTAATGCGTGTTGTAAAGATCACAAGTAAAAACAAAAGAAAACCTTACAGCTGCATGAGTCGTGACTGTCACGTTTACCTGATGGGACCAAAACTCCTTTTGTGATTTTAAAACGTAAGACAGTACCCAGATTTGAAGACTACGGTAATATTTAACTTCTACTGTTAATAAGATTTTGGTAGGCTACTATTAGATGGATAGCCTAAATGTCCTAATTCAGATGGGCTACCTGTTTCTTTTTTTTTAATGGTATATCAAAAAGTGTATATTTTTAAAATGTGATTGTTGGTACATTTGACCAGTTTTTACAATACTTGCAAAACAAAAATTAAAATTGGAAAAGTATGCAATATGAAAATAATTGAAGACAAAATGTGTTTTACTGAGAAAAAACAAGATTTGGTTTTTAAAAAGCCTTTTTCCAAAAGGTACATCTGGGAAAAGGGGGGTCGTCTTATAATCAGGGTCGTCTTATATTCGGGCCAATACGGTATTTAAAATACAAAATAAAATAATTAAATCTTTTTGAGAGCTTGACAGTTCCAGTCCCCATTCATTGTAACTACCATAACAGTAATAACAGTTTCCTTTTGTGTTGCACAAAAGAAAGTCACACAGGTTTAAATCCATATGAGAGGGAGTAAATGATGACATAATTCAGTTTTGGGTGAATGGTTCCTTTAAGTAGTCTAACTTCGCCATGTAATCAGTGATTTGCCCTGTCAGTCTCATATCAGGGTCGCAGCAGTTTGGCGGTATGTGTGCTGTCATTGATTAACGCAGGTAAAAGCCAAAACTTTGGCAGGGCTGGGTCAGTCACGACAGTCACGGCCCTGCTGTCTGGAGGCTTGTTTACCCTGCGAGTCGGAGTTAACCCCACCCTCAGTGTGTGGGATTAGATCAGCATGCCGTATTCACCGGATTACAGTCTTGTTGTCTTTTTCTGAGACCAGGCAACTGTGCACAGCAGGGCTCTACAGTGCGACCATTTGCGACTGAAAACTACTGCGTGCGACTATGACATTTTATTTAGGAGCACCAGTGTGACTGACCCGATCATCATCATCATACTTGTGATTGCGCTCGGGGGAGCTTCAAAGGTTTCTACGTGTTTTTGCAGCGTTGAGTAATGTATCACAGACATTTCTCACGAATCCTTTCATAAGCAAAGTGTAGACAATGAGAGGGAGTAAATGATGACATAATTCAGTTTTGGGTGAATGGTTCCTTTAAGTAGTCTAACTTCGCCATGTAATCAGTGATTTGCCCCGTCAGTCTCATATCAGGGTCGCAGCAGTTTGGCGGTATGTGTGCTGTCATTGATTAACGCAGGTAAAAGCCAAAACTTTGGCAGGGCTGGGTCAGTCACGACAGTCACGGCCCTGCTGTCTGGAGGCTTGTTTACCTTGCGAGTCGGAGTTAACCCCACCCTCAGTGTGTGGGATTAGATCAGCATGCCGTATTCACCGGATTACAGTCTTGTTGTCTTTTTCTGAGACCAGGCAACTGTGCACAGCAGGGCTCTACAGTGCGACCATTTGCGACTGAAAACTACTGCGTGCGACTATGACATTTTATTTAGGAGCACCAGTGTGACTGACCCGATCATCATCATCATACTTGTGATTGCGCTCGGGGGAGCTTCAAAGGTTTCTACGTGTTTTTGCAGCGTTGAGTAATGTATCACAGACATTTCTCACGAATCCTTTCATAAGCAAAGTGTAGACAGGGTGTAAATAAGAGATTCATTGTGCAGTGTAGAGAGCTTCGTTGATTATAAATGTGAGATCGAGATGAACTAAAATGAGTGACTGCTTTTAATGATTTTTAAATGAGTTTGTAAATGTGATACTGATTTAATACAATACAATTCAATAAACAAGAAGTTAATATCAAGTGACTTACATTGTCTCACTATAACATCGAAATCGAAAATAGTTTAAAACAAAGACACAGCGGAGCCGCTGCGCATCTCACTTCAAACACAGCGGTGTTTCGTTTATGAATGAACGGGGTTTTTTAAACGAATCTAGTGAGTCAGTGATTCATGATTACCCATTCATAAAGACAGTCACTTGGTTCATTCCTGAATGAATCAGCAGTTCGAATGAATCAATTGAATGAATGATTCAGTGATAAAAATCAGTGACTTGCCGCCACCTGCTGGCAGTTTTAGTTTCATTTTTAAAGTATCTTTTCAGTTATTTAAATCATTTAATATTTCTATATTCAAAATTTTACATTTAAAACATTAATATCATCATGAATTTATGGATTTAATTGCACTCATTCCACTTCTGAGCCTCATTAAATGTCTGAAAGTACACCAGGCCACTTTTGTGTTCTCTACAAATTAATTTTGTTAATACTGATTTCATTTGATTGGTAACATATTTCTTATTCTACTTGTTCTTATTCTGTCATCTTAATTAAAATTTTTAAAAAGCTTATAAAATATAATTTTTTTAAGAATTTGACTAAAGATGACAATTTTAATAAAGTTAGAGGAGTCAAATATCACCTCGTAATGGGAAGGCTACTTTTTGATAAAATTTTGGATTATTGATTAGAAGGTGCTCCTACATTTTTTAAGTTAGGGAGCACAAGTGCTCCTAAAAAGAAAAGTAAGCGTAGAGCCCTGCACAGTCACGTACAGTTAGCCTACTACCGCATCTGTTTAATTTGCTGTAGTGGGAGATGATATGTAAGATGACACACGGCTGTTTACTCAGCCGGTTTCAGTCTGAAAGGTGTGTCTGGTGTAATTTACATTTCTAATGAAACCTAACAGACAGAGTAAACGTGTTTTATTGCGAATGACATTGCAGAGCTTATAGAGTCTTAAACATAAGTTCTGTTGCTCTCTGCATCATGCAAATATTTTCCATTTGGGTGTTTGGATTTCATGAATGAAATTTTTTAGTTATGAACAACACTGAATCATAATTTTCTAAGTTTTACCAGGGCATTAAACGTCTTTGCACCTGGCTGAGCATGCCCAAAAACTTCCATTATTAAAGTTTTAGATTATATGTAGGGATGTAACGGTATGAAAATGTCCTATCACAATTATAGTGACCAAAGTTATCACGATTATCAATATTATCACGGTTTTGTTAAAATTAGATGAAAATGTTCAAAAAGAACTGATTCACACTGAAAACATTTCAATAAGTTTTATATTTGAAAATCAAAAAACAACAAATACAATTAGCAGCAATATATACATTCTTTTAGCATAAACATTAAATTAACATTAACATGAAGCCCTAATAATAATAATTAATAATAAATCACTCATATATATATGTATATAGATGTTTGTCATTGGTGCTCAGGATCTGCAAATCATTCGCCATCATCCTATCAGACATTTCTCCTTACTCTGTGTATGTGGTAAGTGAACTTTCATGTACTATAATGCAACAGGCTACCGCTAGCAAGCGGCTAACCTAGTGGCTCCGTAGAATGCGTTATTTGTTTCATGCTTCGGGCACACCCCTAACCCCGCCCCGCCCCCGATGTCATCGTCCATCACGATGTTTCACTGCAGACATCGTCCGATGCCAATTTGGTAGACATCACCCAACCCTAGTACTCGGTACCACCGGTACTTAAAAAAACCTGGTACTGTAATGTTTTCCTTTTTTTAGTACCGACTTGGTACTGAATTACCGGGTCTTTTGACAACACTAGGATCAACTGTAGGGTTGGCAATCGAAACTCGATTCCAATTCCAGAATCGGATACTTAAGGTCAGGAATCAGATACTTGTAAAATTTAAATTTAGATTCCGCCTGTCGATTCCTGTGTGCGCTTTTTTTTCTTCATCTGTGAGGACCTGACCTAGCGGTCTGCCAGCACCTTTCTCGCTAATCTAAGCTCTCCAAAGTTTGGCTACACTTGCGATCAGAAGCCAAAAAAGCTAAGTATAATATCTGTGATAGCTAAACATTTTGCAAGAGAGGTGTCACCACCAACATGACAAGCACTTTAATTTAATAGATCGTTAAAGATCGCAAACACGATTCAAACACCAATGTGATTCTATTCCTAAATTACAACGATTCGTCCGTTTCATTCCTCCACCTTTGACGTGTGCGATCACAGCGTTTTATCTTCGTTCGCGCTGCCGATGACCTAAGGAGAGCAGCCGTCATGTATATGAGTGAAACGGCTTCACTGTCTTTTCAACCACACAGTATCATTATTTCTGTTACAAACATTCAAATAATCACAGAAGTACTGGGATAAAAGTTTATAGTTCAGATATAAACTCTGATGTGTATGGTAGCGAATGAAGATTTATCGATTACATTGTTACGCCAGTAGGTGGCGAAATGTTAAAATGTATTTGTCTTGAATCATACAAGAGATTTTTTTTCAAAAATGCTGATTCATCCAGTAAGGAAACAAGTAGGCCTACATCTCGAGTGAGTCATTGAATTATTCATTCATAAATTACACGTGAGTTTGTTTAGTTGATGTTTTTTCTTCAGAATCGTGAGAGAACCACAACTTCCATTGGAAAAAACAATTTATCCAGAATCATGCAGCTCTATTTTGCATACAAACAGCTCTTAAAGAGTCCAGTTTTTATGTAGCCTGTTGATTTTTGTTCATGGTATTCAGCAGCAATTAAATGGTTTGCAAAAAGAGACAGGATAAATGTTTGATATCATTTTTTTCACATTGGAATCGAAAAGAATCTGAATTGATAAGCGGAATCGTAATTGATAAAATTCAAATGATACCCATTTCTAATCAACTGTACAAGTTTCCAGCTTTTGCAGTTTCAAGGCAGAGTTAATTAGATTAAGATGCTTAAAGTATTTGTACAACCTAAAACTTCAAGCACGTCTTTTGTTGGATATTCAAACAGAGGTTTGTTGAATGAATCTTGGTGTTTTGATTATTGGTGTAATTCTGGTGCCAATATCTCTGTTATCAACCACACATTTCTATTTATAGAAAGCCATGCAAATATGTCTAGAGAAATCCAGAAAGTCAAACATTTAAATGAAGAGTAAGGCTAGAGCATAAGTGACATATTTATTGTTGCTTCATGAAAAAGATTACTTTTTTTTTTTTTATGAATTCTTTGTAATTTCATTATAAAAAAATATTGAAAGTTATCAACTTTTTCAATGTGTCTGTTGCATCATGTAATTTTGAGAGCAATAGCTGTCCTTAGTCCTAAAGTAAATAGCACACAACACTCTCATTTAATTTGAATGAAACTTGTGAAAAAAGGTTTGTTTAAAAGTGGTGAGAACAAATTAGTATTGTTCTGGATGTCTCTGCAACCATAAAATTGCTATTTTTACAGGGCATTCCATAGATACTGTGATTCACTGTGTAGACATGAGATGACTCACAAATAACTGGGTCAAAATATGCATATATTTGTCTCTAAAATGTCATCACTCTAGACAACAAACTTAGAATTTTTCAGTTAGGTCTCAGGAAAAAGCATAATTTCTGTGGTGGCATATTTTCATAATGAAGTGTGTGTCTCTGTTTGTGGGACAGTCTGTGTTTGGACTGTGTTTGTGGGCCGTGACCTTTTAATGATGTTCTTGCTGGTATGGATAATGATAAACTATGGAAAGCTGATTGATGACAGAACTTGTGGTATAGACAAACATATTTGATTCGTTTAAAGGAACAATTCATCCAAACATAAAAATTCTGTCATGTCATTCCAAACCCCGCTGTTTTTTTTTTCTATTACACATAAAAGCAGAATTTCTTTCTTTTCCATATAATGACAGTTCATAATGACCATGACTGTCAAGCTCCAAAATGTACTTTTGTCTCACAGAAAAACTTTATACCATATTAGGCTTGCCAGCGATAGACTGTGCTGACGGTGATACCGTTGTTAAGCCGCAACACCGGTTACGTCACTTGCCCACCGCGGCACCAACCCCCACTGTCGTTTTGATGGTGATAAAAATAATTTAGTTCAGTAAAAGAACAGACACTACAATTAAAAACTGAACGCGGCTGCTCAATGCAGCGTGTCGAACGACAGTTACATCACAGATCAGATTTCATTTCTCCAGTGAGGAGAGTGAGTCGAGCTGACTGACAAGAAGAGTGAGGTGAGACAGACATAGACGTTTATCTAAGGTGATTTTGGAAGTTTTTTTTTAAACATTTGTTTCTGATTTAATTGGTTCCACAGTGTTTGCTGATTTTTACTTTATTTAAACCTTGTGTAATTTATTTATTTTATTTGACATCAAGGTGTATGTCATGCCTCCAAGCTTTCTTTTTCGTTTTGCTAATAAACGTTCTACGTTTTTTATTATTATACATGTTTACTCATTTTCAGTTTTGTATACCCATTTAAACTTTATGCAAGTTATTTGTTATTTTATATTAGGCATAGCCTGCCTTATAGCATGGTGTATTTTTATTCATTTTGTTAATAAAAGTTCTATGTTTTATATATTGGCTAAAGTGAGTTTGACGTTGTATTTTGTTGTTGCATTCAAGCAATTGACGCCGAATTTCCGCTAATTCAAATTCAAATGCGCTTTTAAGTTATTTAAAAGTGAAGGAAAGCGAGGAAAAGAGGGAACATTCAAACTAAATAAAAATGAGCAATTGCTTTACGCCGAATTGCCGCTGTTTGAAAGTGAAAGTAAAATGCGCACTCCGCTTTTTCAAGCTATTTAAAAGCGAAGGAAAGCAAGAAAAAGAGGGAACGCCCCTGCCCCCACGGTGATACCGGTATTATCGGTGTTCACACGTCAATGAGGAAAAGAGGGAACATTCAAACAAAATAAAAATGAACAATTGCTTTACGCCGAATTGCCGCTGTTTGAAAGTGAAAGTAAAATGCGCACTCCGCTTTTTCAAGCTATTTAAAAGCGAAGGAAAGCAAGAAAAAGAGGGAACGCCCCTGCCCCCACGGTGATACCGGTATTATCGGTGTTCACACGTCAATTAACCGGTGAAAAAATTTCCTCACCGTCACAACCTTAATACAGATTTTTTTTAACTCTTTCCCCGACAGCATTTTAAAAAAAAAGTTGCCAGCCACCGCCAGCGATTTTGATGATTTTCACAAAAATTTGATGGCCTCCAGAATATTTTGCTGTATGAATATTTGAATATGCAATACACCAAAATAAAGATCAGTTTTATTCTAGCTTAAAGCATTCTTGTTTTATCAACACTTGAATATAGATAGGTTTCATAAAAATGCATAATTTTGAGCAAAAAGGTGAGAAAATCACATTTTTATCAAAAACTACATCTGGGTAATATTCAGTATGATTATCATAGCATAAATCCAGTAAATCGCTTCTATCAACACCTCCAAAGCTTGCACAGACATATACCAATTCCTGGATCAACATTTTACTCTGTAACATTATGCAGTTGCCATTGCTGATGATCGCATTATTTTTCATATGCATCTGTTTACATAAGAGATCGCTCGTTTCTCCATCCTGTAAACGTGTTTTTGTTCGGGAGGGTTTGTACTCGTTCAGAAGATGTGTAATAGCGCCCCCGAGGGTAAAAACTCGTCTTTGGCGGGGAAGCGTTGTCTTCTAAAAGACGAGATAACTCGTCAATGTCGGGGAAAGAGTTAATCAGCCTATCTTTTTTTTTTTTTTTTGATCGATTCATTTCTCAAGCTCTGTATTGCAGATTTCTTAAATGTTTAATGTCATTGTTTTTATGAACTTAATTTTCCCCTAGTTTTTGCATTTTCAAGCTGAGTTCATATTTGTTTTAGTAACATTATGTATTTGTCGTTTACTTGGCCTGACAAACTCAAACTTGTAATTGAAACTGCAATGCCCAAAGATTCAAAGCGCAGATGATACTCTAAGAATGAATCAAACTATTGTACACAGTCACTGAGGTGTGGTGGATGGTAATTATGGGCAATATTATTAACACAGGCATTTCTGTAACTCAATTTGGAAGGATTGGCTACTTTTTAAAACAGATTCTCAGCTGTTGCCATTCTTTTAAAAGAAGGAAGGAAAAGCAGCAATTTCAGGTGGATAATGGCCCAGTTTGCCTCACCCACATCAGTTTGCTTTGTTTACCTGCCCACATGTGACTTGGCACCCTTCCTGCATCATTACAGCGTGTGTATAATGATGTCATGCTCCTTTGCTGATGTTTCCATAGCGAAAGCACTCTGTCTCACCTGATTGTCTGGAGGGAAAGGCACAGTAGGAGGAGGAGACATCACATCTGCTTGATAGACGGCACAGCCTAATGTTTTATGTGCTGCTAAAGGAAGCCCCTTCGCTCTCAGGGGAAAATCACAGCCAAACAAAGAATAAAAGACTTGAAGATAGAGGAGGAGATTCTTTCTATGGGATAAATTAATGGGAGATACATTAGGAGTTGTCATCTAGCACAATAAGGTTGCAGTTTTAATTTTTCTCTTTATATCTTGAGATATGAGTTATGTGCTTTATGTCTCTCTGGCTGGCTGCTAGTATCTTAAAATATAAAATTTCCCCCCCTCACACTGATTTTATTTGTGTGTTCTGAATGTTGCATTATGTTATCTGGTGAATTCTTAGGAACTAGCAACAGTGCAATAAACTTTTAAATTGTACACAATAACTATAAAATAAGCTTGACATCCTTCGACTGAATTTAGATAGAGAAGGTTTATCTAAATGTTGTCAGTGGTAAACGTGTACTGCAACATGACTTGCATTTCGGTTCACATATCAGCAGCCCTAAATTCTAATCAGCAGATATTTGGCCACATTGACACTATCAGAATTGGCTGATAACTGTGCCTGCTTTGATTAAATGGAGTATCTCACCCAAAAATGAAAATGTCTGATAATAATGCATTTATGGAACTTGTTTGGTGCAAATTATTGTTGGATTGTTGTTTTCCGCCCGCACTGTGAATGCTCAATAAAACATGAAAACATATAAGTGTATTATAAATATTTATAACACATTTCTAATACCATATTATAAATCATAAATATTTATGATTTATGAATAAAATGTATAAATGTATAAAATATATTAATTATAAGCTGCACCTTAAACAAAACCACTTTTGTTGAAATTATTATATATATATTTTTTCAACAAAAGATGCCATTATCTTGAAGGTGTTTATTTATATTTATGTATTTATTTTATACATTTTATAATTTATATATTTGTTTTTGATGGCACTTTTTAAGAAGAATTTTAAGTGTGATTTCCATGTGAAGTCTTGGAAAATATTTTTTTTGATTATTTTTTTTCTCATTATACTGAGCTATGTTGGCTAGAAACTGCTTTTTTGTGAATCCTTGTATTTTTTATTTATTAATTCATTCTTATTTTTTTAAATTAAATCCAGGTTTTTCCAGATGACTGGAAAAGTCATGGACATTTAAAAGATGCGTGAGCACTGTATGAAACCGTATTATTAACCCCTAACTAACACACAGAATTGACATGCCACTGTGGTATCATTATAGTATTTCCATCTCTTATGTAATTTAAGAGTCTCAAGTTATTATTTGTCATCAAAGACAGTCCTCAGAGTATAAAGTCCTTCCTCTATAAGCTAAAAATCTCACATGTCTCCATTCCACATGTCCATACAGGAAGCATACTGGAAATATATGAGGTTCCCGCAGGAAGAAAAGTGTGGAGAGAGCTTTAGTCCATTCAGACATGTAATGTGGTATATTTTTAGCCCAGAGTGTGACACAACCTCTCTGTAAAGTAAAAAAATGCATGCTCTGATTTTAGAAAGTGTGCTTTGAATTGAAACAGTCTGTTTGGATTCCCTCTTGTGTACACGGTCACAGGCGAGTGAAGGTGGGTTGTATATTTATCTGATTGCTTATTTATGCAGGTCGTCTTGCTGTAAAGTTGAATGGATTTGTGATTTATTGTTTCTGTATGTCTTGTCTCTGTAATTCTGTTTATCAGCGTGTCCATAATGATTGTCTTCTGTTTCTCTCATGTCATACAAAGTTCAGTGCATATTCATAGCAGTTATATCGCTAACACCACATTGCTGAGTGATGAGGGACAGATTGCTGTCTGAAATTTAATATACCTATAGTGACAGGTCACACCATGGCAGAAATGTGCTGCGTTTCCTCTGTGAAAAGGCGCTGGATATAGACCTGCATTCAGTTATAGCAGGCCCTGTTTTGGAAGTGTTCAGGCATGCTGGGAGTTCGTATTATGTTATGCTGTAGCTTTAACATGGCTATAGGGCATTGCAGCATTACGTAACCTGGCTCTTCATTTTCTCATGAGTCAGTGCTGTGAGGAACAAGCGTTTTAGTGTTGGTTTGTTGCAATGATCAAAGTCTCTATTATCTTGAGTAGTTTTTAAGAATTCATTTTTATGAATGAGTCCAGGTTCTTCACCAAGCTGTACTAGAAGTTATAAATATGGTGATAGATAAATATTTGATGGGAAACATTCAGAGTTTGGTCATTATTTTATTTTATTTCGTTTTTTAGAATCATAAATTACTTATTGATTCATCTTTAGGCTAGTGCCAAAAATGCTGCAATATCCGCCACAAAATAATCTCCATAGAATTAAACCCCATGTTTCAGAATATTTGGATGGTTGTCATTATTTTATTTTATTTCGTTTTTTAGAATCATAAATTACTTATTGATTCATCTTTAGGCTAGTGCCAAAAAATGCTGCAATATCCGCCACAAAATAATCTCCATAGAATTAAACCCCATGTTTCAGAATATTTGGATGGTTGTAGTTCTATGCACATGGTCATGCTTTCCTTCTCGGCTTGTGGCCAGTCCTGAATAAAATCCACAGAATTCCATAAAAATCTCTGCAGACTTCATGATTTTAACTGCTGTTGTTTTCGAAGTTCTACACATCCCTGCTCCATTTTCATTTTATTTTATTTTATTATTTTCAGAAATCATAAATGACTTGTTGCTTCATCGTTAGGCTAGTGCCAAAAAAAGTTGCATCTCTGCATCTTATATTTGTTTTTAAATTCAGTATTTTTTTGATAATCAGTTTAATTGAAATCCATTCCATATAATTCTTTGTCCTCCACCATCAGCACAGAAAAAGTATGCAGATTCTGTATGGCTCTGATGGCTGATCAAGAGGTGTGTGTGTATAGTGAAACCAGCTTCTTTCCCATGCTCTTGAGGAGTCAGTCTCCTCAGTTGTAACTACATGAGGGTTTTAAACAGGTTAGTTTGCACCGACACATAACACAGCTGGGTTCACATGATATTCAGTGTAACCCAAGCTTTGCCGCTGAGGTTCTCTGATATCATACACATGCCAAGGTTCTCGGCTTTCAGGGGCTAACAGAATTAAAGCCGCATGAGGACAACCAGCAAAAGAACAAAAAATCTATATTTGTCCTATGAGGGTCAATTTCTGCATACCCTGCAATAAAAAAAACAGTTTTTCTTTCCTTAATTCAGCAACCTTTGTTAAATTAGCTGTACTTTGAACGTCAATGTATTTCAGTGTCATATTTGTTTACCCGACTGCTGCCTTGCAAAAAAGTTCAACCCTTTGAAGCATTAGTGTCGTGTCATAGAGTAATAAAGAGAGGAAACGGGTAACCAGATCCATCTGCCTCAGCGGTGCATTCACACGCCTTTCCAGTATTCAAAGCCAATGCGACAGCTGACATGTGTACAGCAATTTACAGGACAAAATACTTCATGACTTTAAAAAACATGAAGTCTTTGTACACTTCATATGGTAATAGGCCTATCTGCATTGCTTTAGAATCACCTGGCGGTGATAACTGGTTTATAAATGTTAGTCAAAACCACAATCATATTTTGTGCATGTTTTGCGCAGCTTGTCAGTGAACAACGGCTCTGTGTAGTAAATGCTGCTCCACGTGAAAGCCAGCACGTGATTAAGATTTACCGCTGATTACAGAACCGGCTTTACTGACAAGATGCGCGTTAAATATCGCATGCGATTAATCGTGCAGCCCTAATTGCTATCCAGTCAATCTAACAGGCTAATATTTACAGCAACGAAATCTTGTTATTACTATTATTATTAGTAGTAGTATTGCTATTAAGTATATAATTTAACATGTTACACAATAAAACAAAGACTTCATTTAAACTAGTATTATATTATACATTTTGTCATTAATAAATGTATGTGTATTACGCTTACACTGCAAGGGCTTTTTAATTGTAATTATTTGTATTGCAATCAGTTGTCAGCTAAAATTTCATTGTTATAACAGCCCTACATGTAAGGCAGATATCATTATATCACGTCTTGTGGCTTTGTGACACTACTGAGGCTTTTAGTGGCTGGCTGCTGTGTTGAGCCGATTGCTGGCGCAGCAGTTTCAGAGCGGTGAGGTTAGGAGCGTGTTTTCACAGCACACTAAAGCTGGAACCGAGTGAAAGGGCCCTCACACTAACCCTTCACCTACCTTCCCTTTCACTGGCTTTCTGTGAAGTGGAGATTTCCTTCATCTAGACCACACCTTAGCAGTGTGTGTGAGTCTGAATTCGTTTAATGGGAGTGTGTGTGTGTGTGTGTACATGTCCTTGGCCTTGACAAACTGCTAATTTGTGATATTTTAGATGTTCTATTTCAGTGGCTGACAGTTAACTGTGGCCACTTTCAGTTGTCCGATTGAAAAACAGTCTAAATGTGATTCTTTTGATGGGTCTGTTTTATGTATTCAAAATGTTTTTTTGATTACTCTGCATTCTTTTTTCTCTCCACGTGTTTAGAATGTCTTGCTTTAAAAATATTATTTCGGAGAGGTCTCCTGCAAACTGTTGCCGAAATGTTTGGTCATCAGCATTTCTGGGCTTTTTTCCCCTTTGTTGGCCAATGTCAATGAGATCTGGTCTTTGTCAGCCTGTATCAAAGAATGCAACATTCTGAGAGACTCATTTGTGAGACTCTTTCTCACCATTTAAATGCAAAGTAGACTGTGGTTGGTTGCTTTACATGTCAGGAGGTCTTTTCCTTTTTGAATGGTCAGTTCTTGACCAAAATAAGCTCTAAAGAGGAACAGGCTGACAAAGGTTTGGCGACGCAAGACTATTTCACACCTGATTAGGACTTGGTGTCAGCAATAGTTTTTGTTATTCATGCAGCACTGTGGTTGGTTTATCATGTCTGGGGTGTCTCTTTCACAGTAGAATGCATGAACTTCCAATATTACAGCATTTCCTGTTTGGGTTTCTGTGCGTTCATCAGACTTTCTGTGGTCACTGACTCCGAGATAAGGGCATGGGGCATTCTCAGCTCTTTCTGATGCCAAGTCTTTATTAAAGCTTCTAGGTCCTTTAGGCTATGTGAAATTTTCCAGACAAAGTTTTGGCAGCCCACTATGTGTTGATGAAACGTGTTAACTTTTAATGGCAATGGCAGTTTTATTTATATAGCACTATTTAGTACAACCAGAGTTGACCAATGTGCTTTACAATAGAATAACTAAAAACTGCAATAACACAATGAAAAGTAAAAAGCAGTAAAACCAAGAGGAAGGGGGGAAAAAACATCATAACATGCAACAAAAACATAGGACAAGGATAAAGCGTGCTAAACCAGAATTTATTAATCAGAACAATTAATCTGTGCAAAGTTAATCGACAAAAAAAAATTAAAAATGTTTGTCTTGGTAGTCTTTAATCAAAATCTGAACATTTGCTTCCCCTCTGAAATGGCATTCCTTCTGTGATGTCAGTTTGATGAACATATATCCTTAACCACATCCCTCCAACCTTTAGGTTGCTGTGAGTGTGAGATGGAGACGAGGAGCACAAAAATAAAACCCTGCCCTCGATTCAATATTCCGTTTCAGTTGAAAATACGTCACTATACTGAATTAAGTAGGCAGCAACTTAATCCTGTAGCAATGCTTGTTTTATTCTGAGAGTTTAATTAAAATGGGGTAATTTATCACAGACTAGTCTTGGCTTTTGTTCCTACCTCCCTGTTTAGATCCATAAAACTGAAATTAAAGTTGGTCTGATTAGTTTTTTCCTCTGATATCGTTTTCTGCAAATTATAGGATAGTGAGGTATGCTTGTTTAAATAGTTTGTTTCTGAAACTAAACCAGGAAGCTTCCATATCTCTCCTTTCTGTTAAAGCCATGCTTTGTGGAAATGTTATTTAAATGTTATCATCTCTTTATCATTGAAGAAAATCTAATAAAAAGGCCTAGATGCTATCTGCTGATTTTCATCGCATTTTCTGCACTTATTTTTAGGCAAAGTTGTCTGAAATGGTTTAAAAAAAAAAGTGATGTGCTCTCATTGATAATTAATAATAACACTTTTTCAAAATAAGCCAAAATATTGAATAAACAATTATTTTTTACTTCTGCATAGTTTTGTGCATTTCCACATGTGCCACAGTGATGTACTGTATATATAAAATATTTGATACATCTTTTTTTCTTTCTTCATTCAGGGTGAAAATGACCTATGGCAGAAGTTGAATCGCAAACAGAGAGACTCTGAGTAAGCTGGACGGGGCCTGTCCCATAATCCGCGCTCGTCGGGTCAAGGGACCATGGGAGATGGAGGCGTCAATGCGGTGGGAGAAGGGGTGAATCAGTCCCATATGCTCTTTGACCGCTTCGTCCAGGCCACCACCTGCAAAGGCACTCTCAAGGCTTTTCAAGAGCTTTGTGACTTCCTGGAACTCAAGCCCAATGAATACCGTGTGTTCTACCACAAACTCAAGTCCAAGCTCAACTACTGGAAAGCCAAAGCTCTCTGGGCCAAGTTAGACAAGCGCGCCAGCCACAAAGAATACAAAAAAGGAAGGGCCTGTGCCAACACCAAAGTATGAAAGTTTCCCTGGGGTGAAAGAGAGTGGTTTGGTTATTAGTTCTCAAACTTGTAATGTTCTGGTATTGCTTAAAATAGATTCTTTATGGACTTTGTGGCTTGATTATTAGGTTTTTACTCCTTATGAATTGTTTCTCAGTGTCTGATCATTGGAGCTGGACCATGTGGTTTGCGTACAGCCATAGAGCTGGGCTTCCTTGGAGCCAAGGTGGTTTTGTTGGAGAAGAGGGATGCATTCTCCCGAAACAATGTGCTCCATCTTTGGCCTTTCACCATTCAGGATCTGAGGGGTCTTGGAGCCAAGAAGTTCTACGGCAAGTTTTGTGCTGGAGCCATCGACCATATCAGTAAGTAGTATATCAAATGATTTTTTTCATGACAGCTAGTGGACAGCACTAAACGTAGATGGGTTAGACACATTGGAGACTTTCAACAATTACTCAAACCACCTTCCGAGGTGTTCAAGGACTCCCAGCAAGTGTAGTGTAAATACTAATGCATACTGATTCATCCCAGACGTTAAATAGCTGCCCACTCATGTAATCATTTTGGGATGTGTTGGGGAAAACCTGCCAAAACAAGGTCTTTAAACTTTGCCAGCAAGATAGAACTGGTTTGGCCAAGAAGAAAATAAATTGGACTTGTAAAAGTGATGTATCTAATCAGAGGAACTTTTCTAGAACGTCTTGTCCACGTTTTGAGTCAGATTTTAATACCATGTGTAAATGGAGTCTCAGATGTGGTTTTTGTTTTTGTAATCTCTTACTGCAGGTATTCGTCAGTTGCAGCTGATGCTCTTGAAGGTAGCTCTTCTCCTTGGCATCGAGATTCACGTCAACGTGGAGTTCAAAGGCCTCATTGAGCCACCAGAAGACCAAGAGAATGAGAGTAAGATCAGTTTCTCACGTCCTTTCCATGCTAAAGTTCAGCAGTTCCATTCATTTGTTTCCATTTCCACATAAATACCAGTCGTTCTAAAGAGCCTAGGCATATCCTGAACGGATACCAAGTCTTGCGGAGAAAGGACTTGTCTGTCAGCGCTGAACATGCTGTTGGTTTTTCCAGGAATTGGGTGGAGAGCCGAGGTCCACCCCAGAACACATCCAGTCAATGAGCTAGAGTTCGACGTCATAATTGGGGCTGATGGGAGGAGAAACACGCTGTCAGGTAAGAATATAGCACTTCATATAAAATCATAATTGAGAATGTCCTCTCTTTGAATCTTTAGTTCTTGTCTAGACAGGAACAAAAATAATTAGTGGTGCTTGCCTTGGGATTTGATCAAACCTCAGTGTGTAACTTGTCCTGCAGACTTGTAGAAAAATATTGTAGACTTGCACTAACATTCAAATGTTTGTAGGATGTTTCAAAGATTTTTAAATGGTTTTGAAAGAAATCTCTTATCCTCACCAAGGCAGAATTTATTAAAATTGTGTAATATTATTACAATTAAAATACTGTTTTCTTTTTTCTTTTCTTATTTTTGGAAATGTAATTTATTTCTGTGATGCACAGCTGAGTGTTCAGGATCCATTACTCCAGCCTTCAGTGTCACATGATCCTTCAGAAGTCATACTAATATGTGGATTTGGTGCATTAGATACATTTTCATGATTCTTTAAATAAAACGTTGAAATGCTTTTATCATATAAATATAATTTGTAACAATGTAAAATTCTTTATTGTCACTTTTACGTTTACATTTACATTTAGTAGATGCTTTTATCCAAAGCGACTTACAAATGAGGACAATAGAAGCAATCAAAACCAACAAAAGAGCAATAATAGGCAAGTGCTATGACAAGTCTCGGCTACAAAAAATAGATAAAATAAAATTAGATTAGAGAGTGCTAGTGTTTAGAGGGTCAAATAAAGATGGAAGATATGTGTTTTTATCTGTTTCTTGAAGATGGCTAAGGACTCAGCTGCTCGAAGTGAGTTGGGCAGGTCATTCCACCAGGAGGGAACATTTACTATTCCCTCCTGGCGGAATGACCTCTAGTGATCTTGTGCCTCTTTGGGATGGCACAATAATACGACCTTCACTTGCAGAACGCAAGCTTTCTGGGCACAACAGTCTGAAGTAGTGAATTTAGGTAAAGGGGTGGTTTTGTAGGCAAACATCAATGCCTTGAATTTTATGCGAGCAGCTATTGGTCAGCCAGTGCAAACTGATGTGTGAGGTGTCACTTTTGGTCAGTTTAATGTGTCCTTAGCTGCTGAATTAAAAAAAAAACTTTACTGAAAGGTGTAGTGCACATTTAAAGATGACACATGATTTTCTGGTCACTAGATATGCATAGGACGGATTTTGACTAAAACACTAACAACTAAAAACACTAACAACTGCTTAGCAGCACATTCAAAACACTCAATGTCTTCGTAACAAACTGGCAACCACCTAGTAAAATGGTGGTGGGTTTTGCACCACTCACATTTTCTTCAAATATGTAAAAAATCTAGTTTTTAGTAATTGGAAATCTCACTGATCTGTTGTTGATCTGCATAAACATTTTGGCGTTCATACTTATGAATGTGTATGCTGTCTCTCCAGGTTTCAGGAGGAAGGAGTTTAGGGGCAAATTGGCTATTGCTATCACAGCTAACTTCATTAACCGCAACACAACTGCAGAAGCAAAGGTGGAGGAGATCAGTGGAGTAGCCTTCATCTTCAACCAGAAGTTCTTCCAGGACCTTAGAGAAGCCACAGGTACAATAAGCACTCTTATTGAATATATATATGTCAGACTTTGATTTAAGAACAGCAGCTACAGCTCATAGCTAACAAAAGAACTCTTGTTATACTTTTAGAGAAGCTCTTGTGGTGCTTCTAGAAGATCCAGCAGTGTAGGAAACAAATACTTGAAGAATCTCGTATTGAAGAGCTGTCCCTGTGCTTTGTGCTGAGTTGGCAGACTTTGTTGCCATTTTCTGAGTTGTATAATCACTGTTATTCTTCTCTCTCTCTGTCCTGTTGATGGAGGGAGTGGGCGCATTATCCGCCGCACAGATGGAACTTAATTACATCTGTGAACGGATGCAAACAACTTCCTCTTTCTATATCTGTTCCCCTCTTTCCCCCCCCTTGACATGCTCTCTGTCACATCTCCACTTCAATCTCTTCCTCGCGCTCGCTCATTTAGTCTTTTTCTCTTTTGGTTTGCCTCCACAGGAATTGACCTGGAAAACATTGTCTACTATAAGGATGACACACACTACTTTGTAATGACTGCCAAAAAGCAGAGCCTGCTGGAGAAGGGTGTCATTCTACATGTGAGTGATCAAAGAGTTTGACTAGCGCAGTTTTCTAACCAATCTCCACTCTTTTATTTTCACTTATCCCTCCCTCTTTATCTCTTTCTCTTCCTGTTTGCCTTTCTCTGTCCCTTAGAATAGTACTAGCACACCTCTGCTCAAGGCAGATGATTAGAAATGCAATACAAACTTGAATTGAAAAAACAAGCATGAACAGAAGCTTGTTTTAGCTGGCCTGGTTTGTCTGTTTTAGATGGATTTTGACACTTTTCAACTGGTTAGGCAGGGAAGCCAGCTGACCAACCAGCCAAACCACACTAGCTTGATGAGGCTGGGGGAAGATCTTAAACAATCTAAAACCAGCAGAAACATCTGGTTTTAGGTGTCTTTTGGGTGTTGCATGCCAAAGTACCATAGCCAGAACCGCTAATGATTATTTACTACCATTCAAAGGTTTGAAATCCGTTACATTATTCATTTTTTGAAAGAAATTAAGTTTTATTGAGCAAGGATGCATTGCATTTATCAAGTTACTTACAGTAAAGGCATTTATAATGTTGCAAAAGATTTTTATTTTGAATAGTGTTCTATTTATCAAATAATCCTCAGAAAAATCGATCACGTTTTCCACAAAAAAACAAAAATCACGAATAATTAGTAGCACAACTGTTTTCAACATTGATGATAAGAAGAAAAGTTTCTTGAGCACAAAAAATTATTTCTGAAGGTTCTAGGTGTTTAATTCTGTCTTTAGGAGGCCATAGGAATGTAAATAATCATAACTTAGTGCGGACAGTCTCTTTCCTTTTATTCACAATGAGCTCTTCTGCTCTGTTCCCAGTACTGCCAAGTTTGTTGAATCATTAACAGGGAGCCTCAATCCCAGCCCTCTATCTCACACTCACACACAAACTCTTGCACAATACAACTGATATAATGATGCACAGTAATGATACCAATTAATGTAGCCGGACAGGTTGCGAGAGAGGGATGCTTACTTTGCATTTTTCAGGATAAATTACAGAATCCCACTGGACAAAACACTCGTGTTTAATATGCAGGATTACGCTTTAACTGTAATGGTGCTCAGAATAAAGCCATTTTAAATGAGTGTCAGCGTTGAGAGTCCTCATCTGTTTTAAAGAGCCTGACTGTTAGGAGAAACAAACATGAGTTTGACATGAATCAGAGAGGAAAAGACCTCTCAAATATCCCATTACCACACCCACAGCCACTCAGGACTGAATTATATGCCTCGTGGTGCTCTTCAGTTGCAGAAAACTTTGAGCGTAGTTTTAAAGTATCATAACCGCCTTTTAAATTTTTTTAAATAATTACATTTTCCTCAGTGCCAAAAATTTGTTTGACTATTTCTGTTAAATTCTGTCTTATCAAAAATATGCCACCAACATTAATACTGGTCATAATATATTTTATTATTTACGTAGAAAAATACAATATATATGAAATTGTAAAATAGATGTATATTTAAATTTTATTGTCAAGTCATATATATATATATATATATATATATATATATATATACAATTGGAGGCTGACTAAATACTTTTTTTCCCCACTGTATGGGCTGTCAATCGATTAAAATTTTTAATATAATTAATTACATGATGTGTCGATTAATTCATCTAATTAATCACAAATTACATTTGGCTGTGAAAATACCCCCAAAAGATTATTTAAAGCTTTTTTTTTGTGTTAAATGAGAACGTTGCAATTAGACATTACAAATAGTAGCTTTAGAAAAAAATATTTTATTTGATTCAACATAAAATGTATTACACATAATTGTTTAGGCTACAATGACCTAACATAATTAAAGCTTTTTTTTTTGTGTTAAATGAGAACGTTGCAATTAGACATTACAAATAGTAGCTTTAGAAAAAAATATTTTATTTGATTCAACATAAAATGTATTACACATAATTGTTTAGGCTACAATGACCTAACATAAACTATGAAACATAAAAGGATTCAAAGCGTTTATTGTCATATGCCCAGTGAGGAAAACAAGTTTCCCTGAGCAATGAAATTCTTACTTTGCTGTCCACAATGAATGCCAAGACTAATACAAAACTATACACACACATACACAAACTATACACACATACATACACAATGTAAGAAACATAATAATAAAAACTATGCTGCAGTAGTAGGAATATGGACTATGAAAAAATTGAAATATAGACTATGTGTATCTATATGTGCGAGTATAGAGTAGAAATATAGAATGTGAAAATAGAAATATAGACTATGACTATGACAGATGTGCAAATTGAGATGAGGCTACATGAGTAATATTAACAAATATACAATGGTAGTAATAACATTACAAATGTTCAAATGAGATGAAACAATTTGGACCGACTGTTCTCTGAGATAGATAAGTCCACTAGCTAGCTACCAGTTTAAGAGTCTAATAGCTGAGGGGAAGAAGGAGTTCCTTAATCTGGAAGTCCTGCAATTTACACTCGATTCGTTCAAATGGCTGATTAATTCAGGAATGAAGTAAATGGCTCTCTTTATGAATGGGCCTTTGAATCATTAATTCACCCGATTCGTTCAAAACGAGGATTCATTCAGAAACTAACCGCTTTGTTGCTCGGAGACGTACAACAATTCTGCTGTGGCTTTAGGTAATATTTTTGTTGGCAAAACTGAGCAAAAACAGACAATATTGTGTTTAAAACATAAAATATTAACTTCTTATTTACTGAACTGTTGTATAAAATCACATTTGCACTCGTGCTGTCGTGCTGTAATATCGTCTGATATTACTCTAGCTGCTGGTGTGATATCGCTTATCGTATGATATAAATATGAGACAAAAACTCATACAGGGGCATTTTTTGCACCAATATCTTGAATTTTAGGGCATAACTGCATTTATTGTGTTGTTGCCCTGCATCATATTTGTATATGTAAGATGACGAACAGGTCTGGGGGCGTTAACTGCGTTAAAATATTTTAATCGCGTTATTTTTTTCATAACTAATTAACGCATTAAACTGACAGCCCTAAGATATGTGTGTGTGTTTGTGTATATATATATATATATATATATATAGTGTATATATACACGATGTAAAATACAGTATATACAAAATTGTAGAAAATATATTTTCAATAAATATTTTTAATTATTTAAAATTATATTAAAAATGTTATTTATTTAAAATTTAAACTCAAGAAAGAAAATTATAATTGCTTGATTGATTCATCATGAGTTTTTTTTATTGCTTTTATACCTGTCTTATTTATCTTTGTTTTTTTTCGCTCTTGTACAGGACTATGCCGACACAGAAATGCTGCTCTCCAGGGCCAATGTTGACCAGAAGGCTCTGCTGTCCTATGCCAGAGAAGCAGCAGATTTCTCTACCAATCATCAGCTTCCTAAGCTGGACTTTGCCATCAACCATTACGGCCAGCCTGACGTCGCCATGTTTGACTTCACCTGTATGTACGCCTCAGAGAACGCAGCGCTCGTCCGCCAGCGCAACGCCCATAAGCTACTAGTAACCCTGGTGGGGGACAGCCTTCTAGAGGTGAGTGGAACTAAGGAGGGAAATAAGACTGTTCATGAAAGGGAGTTTGTTATTTGTTAAAACTTCCTTTAATAGAACCAGATGGTGTTTTTCCATGAAATACCACAAAATTGGCTTTTGCTGTTCTCCAACATCTTCCTTCGACAAATTTCAACTTCTGAAAATACATTTTCTCACATAAATCTGAAACCACCACTTCAGAAGCTGTGGTAATGAAATTATTAAGTTAAAACACCACACTCTTTTACACTACCTAGCCCGCAACTGTGAGGGCAGTTTTTCCATCTTCTTCCAAACAGAAGGTAACTGATTTCTAATATGAAGTGTACAGGAACAAGTTGACTGATGAATATGTCGTGTGTGTGTGTGTGTGTGTGTGTGTGTATAGCCATTCTGGCCGATGGGCACTGGAATAGCAAGAGGCTTCTTGGCAGCCATGGATGCAGCGTGGATGGTGCGGAGTTGGGCTCATGGAAGCTCCCCTTTGGAAGTGCTGGCTGAACGGTAAGACATACTATGCACAGAATGGAATGCTGTTTGTTTTTCAAAATAGTGCATAAGATACAGAATGCAATAATAAGGCTTTCAAAAACATGGTGGTTGTTTTCAGATGTGATATTGAACATATGATAATGGAAATAAATGCAATTGTTTTGCAGTTTAATCTGATTTGTGTCTGAATATTTAAACTTGGCATACTGTAAAAATAATATGAGTAATATGATGTTATTCCAAACACATCAAGAGTGATACAAAACTTATGATGAGGTTGACAGTGATTGTGTCTTCAAACTGAGCAGTAAACAGCTCAAGTCCCTGCTGGCCGTCATTTACTGTGGTGCTCGTTTTCTTCCTGCACTGTTATTTTGCTGCATACTGCAGGGTAATTCACAGTGGTAAAGCACTTTTCAACTTGTATGCAATAAGCAGCGTGTTTGCGGGGAAGCAAAAGTGTTTTACGAGCGAGTAGCTTGCATGATGTCTCTAGGGTCTCATCTTGAGACATCACTAAAGGGATGAATGCCAAAATGAAGGGAATTTGGGTCTGAAAACAAGCACGGCTCCTTTGGGTTTCAGGGAAAGTATCTATCGACTGCTGCCTCAGACGACACCAGAGAATGTGAGCAAGAACTTTAGCCAGTACAGCGTGGACCCGACTACACGGTACCCCAACATCAGCCTTCACCAAGTGAGACCCAACCAGGTGGGTTTATGCACATCTGACCGGTCAGAAAACCCAGCTGCAAGTTTTGTCTAGTTATTTTTGCTAAATATTTATTTGAGAAATTTAATAGCACTTAAATTAAATATATTGCAGATCTCTCTCTCTCTCTCTCTCTATTATACTGTACATTGTCATTTGTAATATCATGATCCCTAAATTCACTTTTAGTATTTAAAATTGATATAGCTTCAATGTTTTTTTTTTAATTAATCTAATTTTTATTTGGACAAAAGCATAGAATTTCAATATTGGCTATTTATCAGTTATTGGCTATAACAAAAACAAACAAACAAACAAAAAAATGCTTATTTGTCCTAATTTTACTAACTTTACTTACTATACTTATCTGCCCTAATTTTAATTTTGGTGCATTCCAAAAAATAAACAGTATACATTTTTTAGTATCATTTTCACTCTTTTTTTTTTTTGGCTTTTGAGTAAATCTGTAAATAAGGTAATTCATTTTGTGCACATTTCATTTGCTGTCACTTTATGCACATATTGGCATTTTATCTGCCTTCTGCATGCTTTCTAGATATTGGCGATATTGGCTTTACAATATAATTGTCTGCAGGTACGGCATCTGTTAGACACCGGAGAAACCAGGGATTTGCGTGTCGACATGGAGAATGTGGTCAACTCATCAACTCCTAAACTCAAAAGAAATGGTTGGTAGATTTAGTATCGCATTATTATTATACATCAGCTGTGGATACATACATTTTCCATATATTTATTTAGTCTTTCCATACATTGTATAGTCTCAAATGTAAATGTGTATAATTTGATTTATTTTCATCCTAGAAATTCTGCTTGAGAAGCAATTGCAAGGTAATTTTGTGGGCGACTCTAATCCGAATGCATGATGTTCTACAGGCTTCTACGTTTCAACTAGCTTTGTGCAGTTTGTTGTATGAGAAGAGTAACTGACATGGAATGGAAAGTTGTCTTTGAGCACTTTAGAATTAAATGCAACTATGCACTAACAAATATTTGTGGATTTTCACAAACTGAGAAATATTATCAATGCTGTCGGTGTCTTGAATGTTTCATAACCTCTCAAAAAGGAATGAAATGCACCATGAAAGTTCTTCAGACGTTGTTCTGGTCATGTGACTAACTCCGATCCGATTGGATGTTGGCGCATTCCATTACTGAATATGCACATTCTTGCTTAGGCACCACTTGACATTGCTTTCCCCCATCAGAGTCCATCGTGCGCTCCAGTAAGCTGCTGAACTGGTGTCAAAGACAGACGGAGGGATACAGAGGTGTCAGCGTGTCTGATCTCACCATGTCCTGGAAGAGCGGCTTGGCCCTGTGCGCGCTCATCCACCGATACAGACCAGACCTCATGTAAGTGCAGTATGCCACATGCTGATCCCAACAAAAGCTCTGTGTTATTTGCGCTGCTATATTTAGATATGCAGGACTGGAGCACAAACGCTGCTGCAGAGAATCAGAGATTCAGTTCATGCAAAGAATAACAAAACTTGAATCGGAAAAGACGTGTAAGTCATATGCCCCGCAGTGTGAGAAGACAGGAGATCAAGCAAAGTTAAAAGGAAAATTTTGACCTTTTAGAGAGTTTTTAGATTTTGGTGTATGATTATGAGCTTTGGACTAGAATCATAAAAGATGCACTCTGTACTGTAGTTTTTTCCATCATTAAAAAGGTTTTTGACAAAAATAAATGTATAATTTATAATACCTTGTGACAAATATGTTTAAAATGATGTATACTTATACCTTAGCCATCTTCAAGAATCGGCTAAAAGCACATCTCTTCCATCTTTATTTGACCCTCTAACTCTTATGCAAAGAATAACAAAACTTGAATCGGAAAAGACGTGTAAGTCATATGCCCCGCAGTGTGAGAAGACAGGAGATCAAGCAAAGTTAAAAAGAAAAATGTTTGACCTTTTAGAGAGTTTTTAGATTTTGGTGTATGATTATGAGCTTTGGACTAGAATCATAAAAGATGCATTCTGTACTGTAGTTTTTTCCATCATTAAAAAGGTTTTTGACAAAAATAAATGTATAATTTATAATACCTTGTGACAAATATGTTTAAAATGATGTATACTTATACCTTAGCCATCTTCAAGAATCGGCTAAAAGCACATCTGTTCCATCTTTATTTGACCCTCTAACTCTAGCATTCTCTAGTCTAATTCTATTCTTAAAGGGGTCATATGATGCGATTTCAAAGCTCACCGGCCTCCGCTCACTCTAGCCCTCCAGCCGTTCCTCACTCTAGCCCTCCGGCCGTTCCTCTCTCTAGCCCGCGGCCTCTGCTCACTCTAGCCCGCCGTGTGTGACGCTAAATAATAACACTAGCTTCTCTATTCTTTTTGTATTCTATTTATTTGTTTTCTATCTATTTCTATCTGTTTTATTTGTATTTATTATATAATTAAAAAAAAGCCTTGCTGTTGCTACGTGTACTGCATTAGGTTTAACTTAGACTTGTCATAGCACTTGCATATCATTGCTCTTTTGTTGATTTTGATTGCTTCCATTGTCCTCATTTGTATGTCACTTTGGATAAAAGCGTCTGCTAAATGACTAAATGTAAATGTATACTCAAATATGATACACTACCATTCAAAGGTTTGGGGGCAATAATATATTTTTTTAAAGAAATGTATACTTTTTTCAGCAAGGACACATTAACTTGATTAGAAGTGACATTTATAACATTTATTCTATAATAGAAGACCGAAAACTAGACACAAAACAGAAGATTCGATGGGTCAAAGATTTAACAGCTTTGTAGTTGATAGCACCTAGAAATGAAAATTCTGTCATCATTTACTAACCCTCATGTTATTCCAAACCTTCATGACTTACTTTCTTCTGTTGAACACAAAATAAGTTATTTTGAAGAATGTGGGTAATCAAACAGTTTCTGGTCCTCATTTACAGCCATAGTACTTTTTTCCCTACTATGGAAGTCAATGGGGACCAACAACTGTTTGGTTACTCATATTCTTTAAACTACCTTCTTTTATGTTCAAAAGAAGATAGAAGCTCATACAGTTTTGGAAAACTTGAATGCAAGTAAATAATGACAGAATTTTCATTTTTGTGTGAACTGTCCCTTTAAGCTGTGGAATACGAGTCAGCAAGAACATACGGAGTGCGCCTTCAAGTGATAATGCCATTGCTAATATTAAGTGTTTCTTCAGCTGTGGTAGTTAATTTGTCCTCACCTCATTACTTTTGATAAGATATTTATAGCTTTGTTTACCATATAGTGTTTATATACTTGGCTTACTCATCTGTTGAGTACAGCACACTATAATAACAGTACGGCTGGGTAAGTTTCTGCTTTTCAAAAGGTCAGGAACTCATGCTGTAGTTATTCTTACTCTGGGCTCTGTTACATAGAACAGCTGAAAGCCCCATTAGCTTTTGAGACGCACATTAACATTATCATAACTGTCCATTAGAGCAGATGCTGAGTGACCTTTAAAAGCTTTTGCTTATGAGTTGTTTGTCATGGTCAGCTAAACTAGTCTGCATTTGTGTTTGTAAGGCAGCATTAGTGGAAGTCTCGGAGGAGGATACCACACACCGACAATTGCCTTCTTCAGTAGCTCAATCCAGATACATTAGTTCAGTTTCATATACATACTATAGGAAGTATATTTCTGATAATGCATATAAAATAGACTGTGTGAATTGACACAGTTGGCAAGTTAAATTTTAAGTAGCCATTACTTCAGTCTTCAGAGTCACATGATGCTTCATAAATCACTCTAATATTATCAATGTTGATAATAGTTTTGCTGCTTAATATTTATGTTGGAACCACTATATATTAAATATTATATATAATATGTGCAATATACTATATAAAGTTTGTGATTTGAAGAATAATTTGAGTGTGAAACATTTTAATAGAATGTCCAATTTTAAATGATATTAGACCACGTTTTTACTCAAAAAAAAAAAAAAAAAAAAAAAAAAAAAAAACAAAAAATTTTTTAAAAAGGCTCCCGAACTACCAAGACATTTTTAAAAAGGTCTCTCCCGGAAGAACTTTAACCTGGAATTATTATCATTGATTTCATTGAAAGATTCTGTATGATTTTTATCAGTACTATTATTGTTTTTTTTAATAATGTTTGTATGCATGTTCAATGTATGTTTGATTGCTTCTTAAGAAAATGTTATATTATTATAAATAATGTATTGAAATGATCCTGTTAATGTTGCTATAAATATAGCCATTGTTGCTGATATGGCGTTAAAACATAAATAAATACATAAATAAATTATATATTATATAATATATAATGTTCATGATAACATTTATTTGAAATAGAAATCTTTTGTAACATTATAAATGTCTTTGATCAATTTAATGTCCTTGCTGAAAAAACTGACCTGACACCAAACTTTGAATGATAGTCACTGTGATGTGGATATTTTCAAATAGATCATTTTTTAAACCAAGTATTGGTTCTTTGCTAAAATATTTTCTTTTTGATGCTGAAAGAGATTTACACTAACAGATTTGCATCCGTAAGGCAACCTTTAATGACGGTTCCCAGTTTGACACAATATGAGCAACACAGACTAACTTGGGAATGCAGCAAAATTCAACTTTAAAGTTTAATGCAATGCGGCGACCAGCAGTTGGAGTCCAGACAGTGAAGCTTGTGTGATCCACAGCCTTATGCAGTTGTATGCAGCAACCGAGTAATAACTGCTGCTAGCAACCAAACAAAACAACAACTTGAATCGCTGTCAGTGTGAACAGCCCTTGAAAATTCAGTTCAGCAGATGTTCTTGTGACATTTAGGATTGAAATATGTAATAAACTGCTTTCTAGATCATGCTCTTTTTACAGTATCATTGATGCATGTGGGTTATCTGGCGTCAGTGTTTTTAAATCTTTTCTAACTTGCTAAATAACATGATTGTGGGATATGGAGATGTCTCATGTTGCGATGTCTTGTAACTACAGTGACTTTGACTCGTTGGATGAGAAAGACATGGAGAAGAACAACCAGTTGGGTTTTGACGTGGCCGAAAAAGAGTTTGGGATTTCTCCCATCATGACCGGGAAGGAGATGTCAGTTGTGGTGGAGCCTGACAAGCTCTCCATGGTGATGTACCTCAGCCAGTTCAACGAGATGTTCAAGGACACTGTGCCACCAGGTGGTGAGTTGTAGAGCTACAATAATGCATCAAGAGAAACTTGCAAAACCAAAAAGGAATGTTAGGCATTAGGAGTGTTTATGCTATTTCTTAGCATGCAGTTCATTCATCGATTTTAGTCATCATTATTCATATTTTTGTGTTTCAGAAAACCACAATCTGAGCCCTGAGGAGAAGGCTGCGTTGATTGCCAGCACTAAGTCACCCATCTCGTTCCTCAGTAAACTGGGTCAAAGCATCGCTATCTCCCGCAAACGAAACCCCAAGGTAGTCAAGTTTCTTTTTGATACTGCAAAATGAGTGATTCTTGCCATCTCAACTTTTCCTCTCAAACCCTGTGTAGGATAAAAAAGAAAAGGAACTGGATGGTCTGGGGAAAAGACGAAAGACCAGCCAGGCTGGACAATCAGAGGATGTAAGGCCATATCTTGCTGGATCATTGGATGTACAACATTGTGTACAGTTAGGTCCATATATATTTGGACACTGACACGATTTTCATAATTTCGCCTCTGTATGCCACCAGAACAGAATTAAAAATAAAACAATCAAGATGAATTCGAAGAGCAGACTTTAAGCTTTAATTCAAGGGGTTGAACAAAAAATATAACACAAAATGCTTAGGAATTACAAACATTTTATACACAGTACCCCCATTTTCAGGGGCTCAAATGTAATTCGACAAATAAATATAATCATAAATAAAATGTTCATTTTTAATATTTTGTTGAGAATCCTTTGCAGGCAATGACTGCCTTAAGTCTGGAACTTAGGTTCCAGAGACTGGGTTTCCTCCTTTGTGAAGCTTTGCCAGGCCTTCACTGTAACACCAGTAACCCAGTGCCACTGGAAGCCGTGCATGCTCATGCCATCACACTGCTCCACCATGTTTCACAGATGATGTTGTATGCTTTGGATCATGAGCTGTTCCAAGCCTTCTCCATACTTTTTTCTTCCTGTCATTCTGGTACAGGTTGATCTTAATTTTAGCTGTCCAAAGAATGCTTTTCCAGAAGTGGTCTGGCTTTTTTAGATGTTTTTGGCAGTCTAATCTGGCCTTGTTTGCTCCTTGTGGTGAACCCTCTGTATTTGCTCTCGTGAAGTCTTCTCTTGATTGTAGACAGTGACACGTCTACCTCCTGGAGAGTGTCCTTCACTTGGCTGGATGTTGTGAAAGGGTTTTTCATTACCATGTCCTCCGTGGACGTCCAGGCCTCTTTATGTTGCTAAGCTCACCAGTGCATTCTTTTTTCTCATAATGTATCAAACTGTTGATTTGGCCACTCCAAATGTTCCTGGTATCTCTCTGATGGATTTGTTTTGTTTTTGAAGCCTAAAAATTGTGAAAATTGACAATTTCACTTGTTTTACCATGTCCTCCGTGGACGTCCAGGCCTCTTTATGTTGCTAAGCTCACCAGTGCATTCTTTTTTTCTCATAATGTATCAAACTGTTGATTTGGCCACTCCAAATGTTGCATCAGAATCTCTCTGATGATGGATTTGTTTTGTTTTTGAAGCCTAAAAATTGTGAAAATTGACAATTTCACTTGTATGGAGACATCCTTTGACAGCATGATGTGGGTTCAGAGCAACAGCTTCCAAATGCAAATAGCACACTTTTAGAATCAACTCCAGAACTTTTACCTGCTTAATTGATATAGAAATAATTAAAGAATAGCCCACATCTGTCCATGAAACAGCTTTTGAGTCAGTTGTCCAATTACTTATGGTCCCTTGAAAAAGGGCGGAGGTACATATTAAATAGCTGTAATTCCTTAACCTTTTCTCCAATTTTGATAAGTTGAATACCCTCAAATTAAAGCTCAGAGTGTGCACTTTAAGCCCATATTCATATAACTGTAACTTGAATATGTTTTGGTCAGCAGCTAAAATAATAAAAATTGTGCCTGTGTCCAAATATATATGGACCTAACTGTATGTACTTGTAAAAATCCTTTCATTCCTGTTCTCCAACATCACAGGAAGAGTTGCAGAGGGTTAATCGAGACGACAGGCCCTCTATAGCTACTGCTCTGACAGAACGTAAAATTGACTCTGCTGCAGCAGCGAACAACAACAACAAAGTGAAGTCGATGGCCACACAGCTGTTAGCGAAGTTTGAGGAGAACGCCCCGACGCAGTCCACCGGTCTCAAGCGACAGGTTGGTTAGAATTTGTGTTTTTGCACGGTAGCTGCCTAAAATGACTATGGACGTTCATTTGTGAATTCTTAAAATAACACGTGTAATAAAGCATCATCTTCAGCAACAGGCTAAACTGCTTTGTTGGAGCAAAATTTGCAACACAATGTTTGTTGTTCTGCAGGAATGTCTGGCTGACTGTACCAGTGCTATTTTGTTATTATTTACATGCTATTATAGTATTTATTAATATTTTGAGTTAGCTTTATTTTTTATATTTTCAGTTTTCATTTTAGTTTAATTTTATGTGTTGTCATTTTTATTAGTTTTTCTATTTTACTTTATTTTTACTTCTGTAATTTTAGTATTTACATTTATTAAATTTTTTTATTTTTAAGTTTTAGTTAACAATAACACTAGACTGTATATTATCCCTTCAATCTGTAGGAACTGTTTCATTTTAAACTTAAGTTAAAAATGAACCTTTACTTACCAGGAAATAGGCAAAATACTACATGAAAATGACAACTGATTTAAGGCGGGCAGTGTTAGAATATCACATTGTGAATCAGCATTACTTTTTTTTGTGCAATGCTATTTATTTATGTGGGAAGCATAAAAGCTCATGTGGTTATAAAGCCCAGGTTTGTTAAACCAAGCGAGACGAATCCTGTCCTAAACTGCTGTTACTTGATGTTTGAAGTGCACAGGATGCTGGGATTGTTTGAAATGATCAGGTTTATAGAGGAAAATTGACTCTGATTCACGCTGTGGTCCATTCTAGAGGTCAACCGTTAGTGGATTTTGCCGATACCTGAGGTTGGTCCACACTGGCCGACACCGATTAATTAACCGATAGTTTTAAAATTGATACTGAACAAAAACTAAAATAGTGCTTTATTAACAAAAACCGTACTGAACCATACTAGTAGTAGTAGTAAAAATAAATAATAATAGTAAATGTTGAAATTAACACTCTAACAAGGAACAATACTTACACAGCTTTCATTAATCTTAATTCTACAAATGGACTCTTATTTTAAAGTGTTACCATTTAATTTCAACTGTCATGCTTAAAGATCCACATCTTTAAATATATACACAAAGGCTATAGCATTAAAATTATATACATATGGATATTGTATGTATACTCTCACACTTTAACTGCTTCTATTCTTGAACACTTGATGATTATCTAATCAAAATAAAAGCGCAGCGCTGAGTCTAGGAGAACTCACCGGTATCACACACACTCCGGACGTGTCGCGTACAACTCGAGCAGCGGTCTAAAACAGTTTATTTAATCACCAAACAGACACAAGTATACTTCAAGAATGAACAATTTGGCATGGATGAGTTTGAAGTTCCTTTCTATTCATATAAGAATTATGAATAAAATGTGTCTTGGTTTTCACAAAAATATTAAGTGGCCCAACTTAAGCAGTTTCCAACTGTGATGATAATAGGAAATGCTTCCTGGAGACTGAAGTAATGGCTGCTGGAAATTCAGTGTTGCCATCCCATTAAATATATTTTGTAATAAAATTTAACTATATTTCTCTTTTACTGCATAAATGCAGCCTTGGTGAGCATAAAAGACTTCAAAAACAATAAAAAATCTTACTGACCCCAAGCTTTTAAACGGTAGTGTTTTTCTCAGGTGTCTGTTGTCTGCCTCATGCATGGACTGACTCATTTGGATGTCTGCTCATTCATCTGTTTCCTTCTACTTCCTGCATTAATTTGTTTCAAACTCAGTACCTGATCACATGCTTTTAATAGTTGTTATTTATTCATGCATTGCAATGCACATTGCAGGTGTTTTTTCTGCAGTCAGTTCAGTCATTCACTTTCAGTTTCTCTCTGCATGCCTATCCTTATCCTTATTTCTCATTTCTGTTCTTTTCCATTCTCTTTCTCACTCCAATGGATGTTAATGGCTTTGGCACTTCCTCACTTTTCCATTGGTCACTTCACTGGTTACAGGGGGACTCCATGCCCGATCTGGGGCTCATACTGACCCCCTCTCCGGCCGCTCCCTCTCTGAAAGAGTCAGTGCGGCTGGCTCCAGTCCCTGCATGGAGGAAGGTAAAGAGTGTAGTACAATCCCATGTTCCCAGATTCCCATCAACCGTTAACACTCTAAGTACCTAATTTACCTCTCTACTCATCCATAATTGTTATTGTCTTTGTGACTAAATGAACTGGGTCTTAACTAAGCTTGTTTTGTTGAAATATGTCTTACATGTCCATTTTTCTTCATTTAGTCTTAATGCTGCATCAAAAGCTAGTTTCTTGTTTGTTTGAGTTGAAGTAGCTATATGTCTTTACTGTCTCTTTTATCAATTAAATGCATGCTTGCTAATTACAGGTCATTACATAAATACAGTACAATACAATACAATGCAATACTGACCCCAAACTGAATGGTAATGCATTTACTGTTCTCTAAAGTCTATAATTGGGTTTATTAAGCTCAGTTGGTTAGCCAAGTTTGTTTCCATTTGTTTTAATGAGAGAACCATTATATGAACATGAAGGCTTGTGCGTGTGTGAGGGGAAAACATGACACCTTGAATTCATCTTTTATGCTTGTATTAAGAGGCGCACACAGTTACAGGAGCAGATGAGTTTCCGCTATAAAGAAAGACTGAAGTGTCAAACTCTCCCCATCAAACAGGAGCAGGTACACAGCTGTAGAAAAGACGCATTGCTTACAGTTATCATATAGTGCTCTGTGTCCTTCCTTGTGTAGTAAGCAAGAAGATACTGTAGTCCCATAAGATGATCATATAGTCTCCTGTGTACTTGTCTTCTGTTGTTAGTTTCCTGTTTGACTAGACGTGCTCATGCATCAGAGACCTAGAGGCATATCTTTCAACACTGCACTTTGGTGCTCTTTGTTTGCGTTTCCAGTTTGATTGAGACGAATGAGCCGAACGCTTTGCTTATTGTGCTGGTGCTTTGATATTCCTCGTTCTCAGATTGTAGAGTTTCAGATGTGGTTTTGATAGCTTTGTTAGACATTCCATGTGCATGGGAGGTCTGTGTGTTTGTTAAGTGTCACTAAAGTCACTGGGTTTGATTATCAACGTGTGTTTTTCTGCTTCTAATGGGTCACTGTTTGTTCTCTTAACGCAACGTTCCTGTCTCTCATCACTACGGTTGTGTTTGTGTGTAGTAGGTGATTGGATGTTTGGATGGTATTATCAGGTTTTTTAATTAGAGGAGTGTGTGAGGTGTTGTATTTATGTGAACGTGTTTCTCCTCTCTTGTCTCTCTGAAGGCCAGCAGCGGGACTGAGGTCTTGAGGAGCTGCCCTAAGAAAACCATTCTCCTTTCTTCTTCCTCACCCTCATCTTCCTCATTCTCTTCATCGTTTCTTCCACACGCACAGGTGACACTCTCCTGTCTGGCTGTACTAACCTCAGCATCTCTCACAGGGGCTAGCTTTAACAGAATTCCTTCTATTGCAGTCTCTTGAAATTAGGTTTTTGGAGGCATTTAGACTTTATGGTGCAGAACTGTTTGTCTTGATCAATGTATTGAGCAATCCTCCTGGCATATTCACATTTTTTTTATATATACTTCAACAGTTTGATCTCTGCAAACAATTGTACAAAAAGCACACAGGAAAAAAAATATTGATAAACTTCAAATACCCTTTAAGTACATGTAAGGAAAATAAGTAAAGACTATTTTGACACTATTATTATTATTTGACTTCATATATTCATCCATAATTTTTTTTTTATAACATCATGCTCCATTGCTCCAATCTTTAGATGAAAAGTTCAAAAGCAATTATTTTAAATAGAAATCTTTAAGGCATTATAAAGTGTAATTTTTGTCATTTTTGATCAATTTAATGCGATTTAATTATTAAATTTAGTGTATTTATTAAAACCATGTTTTCAGACATTTTTTCCTGGTTTTAATATTCTTTAGCTGTGGTTAAATATTATATTTAGCATTTATTTGTAATAAAACATTTATCATTCAGTCAGGCTTGTCAGTTTTGAAAGTATGTAGTTGCACATCCTTATGACCAATTTACCTAAAGCTGAAATGGAATGTTTCGTGCAGTTCTGGAAACCAAAAAAGTTGTCATTGTGTTTTATGGAGTTTGATAAAGTTGAAATTGCATTTTGGTTCGCATCAGTTTAATGAAAATACTGGAATGGACCACCATGGCTTTTGTTGCATTTTTGTTTCAGAAATATGGGGCTGTTACCCTTCTAGTTTTGATTGTTCGTTTAGTCCGAGATCTCCTAGCTAATGATAGGGTGGAACTGATTTATGTCTGTTCTCTGCAGCATCATGTTAACCAGTCAGAGATAAACAAGTGTAATGGTGGTGGTGATGAAGAGAATGAGATCCAGGACCCTTCAATCTATTACAGGGTAACCATGACATCTGCATGGGGCTTTTCTCAAAACTTTGCTAAAAAAAAATCTTTTGAAGATTTGTAACTTCCATTACATCTTCGTGAACATGCATGTTGTTTGGAGAACTACAGATAACTTCACTAGATTTGCGGAATAAACATGTTATATTTATAACAATGTGTAATTTCAGTATATATATTAATTTTTAGAATTAGAACTACAAAAACTTGCAGCACAAATGAGTGCCACAGATGTGATGTCAAAACCAAGAAGAATTATTCACCATGTGTTCCCTTGAGATTTTCCTACGAGTTTTTCAATGTAGGAGTAAATATAAATTGACGATACTTGGATATTTTGCTCTACAACATAAATTACACATACAGAAAATCTTTTTTTTTTATGTTAAAAAATGAACATAACTGTTTGTTCGTAACATGTAACTACATAAGAATTAAGGAGTGTGAGTGTGTACAGTTATTTTGAAGATTTGTAACTTCCATTACATCTTCGTGAACATGCATGCATGCATGCATGTGTGTTTGGAGAACTACAGTTAACTTCACTAGATTTGCGGAATAAACATGTTATATTTATAACAATGTGTAATTTCAGTATATATATTAATTTTTAGAATTAGAACTACAAAAACTTGCAGCACAAATGAGTGCCACAGATGTGATGTCAAAACCAAGAAGAATTATTCACCATGTGTTCCCTTGAGATTTTCCTACAAGTTTTTCAATGTAGGAGTAAATATAAATTGACGATACTTGGATATTTTGCTCTACAACATAAATTACACATACTGAAAATCTTTTTTTTTTTTATGTTAAAAAATGAACATAACTGTTTGTTCGTAACATGTAACTACATAAGAATTAAGGAGTGTGAGTGTGTACAGTTTACATGATCTTTTAGAAATCATACTAATATGCTTATTTACTGCTCAAGAAACGTTAATTATTATTATCAAAGTTGAAGTGTGTAAATTGTACACTTGCCCCATAGATTTGTAAATGCTATTATTATAAGCACTGTTGTTATTTTTGGGTGCTGTCAGTGAAGGTTAACTTGTATTTAACTTGCAGTATTTCTTTTAAGATTGTAGACTTCTAGTTTTCTTTCTGCCTACCTACCTGCTGTTCCCGTCATCTTGCCTTTACATCCCTCATCTCTCTCTATGTCTCTCTTTCTGTCTCTACCTCTTTCAAAGTCTAAGAAAAAGGCGTCACACTTCTTCACAGAGCAGTGGTACAGAGCGTGTGATGTGAGCTCTGTTAGCCCTCTGCACTCTCCCAGCTCTTTCCGGCAGGTAGCAATGATGCATCTAATGACTGCTGTGTTCTGGAGTCGTGTGTTTGCATGGATGTGTTTCTGTAACACTTTCAAACGCACTCTGTTAATGGAGGAGAGCTGCCATTCTGTATATGTCTGAGTTGTCTCTCTCCAGTCTTCTTTTGTGTGTATGTATCAGTGTGTGAAGCTGAGAATATTGAAATACAACAAAAATGGACAAGTACTGTATGTTGCCGAACATTTTAACACAGCTGTATGCTGGATGTGACCTATATTCATGAGCTGCATGAAAGCTATTTTTGGAAACTGACCTGCATGTTCATACAACATTGAAATATTGAATTGAATTTGAATTTAACGTGCTTCAAGCATGATTGTTAAAGTCCAGGAAGAGTATTTTGCTGATAAATAAGTTTGCATCTTCACGTATGTTTAACAGTGTAATTTTATGTTGAAGGCTTTTGTTTTAATTAACAGTTGTTGTTTTTTTGTACAACTTGACTGCTTCGTTTTGAATTGCTTTAAGCTGAATTACACCTACACAAATAACCATGCGAGAAAATTTGATTCTATTTTTTATAAAAATGTTATTCTTTAGTGTCTTGAAACACTCACATTCAAAAAATGTGGGGTTAGTAAGATATTTTAATAGAAAGCTGAATTTTCAGCTTTTCAGCCATTACTCCATTCTTCAGTGTCACATAAACCTTCAGAAAACATTCTAATATGCTGATTTATATGTGCTCAAGAAACATTCTTTTTATTATCAATGTTAAAAACAGTTGTGTTGCTTAATATTTTGGTGGAAATCCAAATTGAGTTTGTTTTTTAATTTAATTTAATTAATAGAAAGTTCACGTAGCCTCATTTATATTTGAAATATACATCTTTTGTAGCATTATGAATGTCTTCACTGTCACTTTTGATTAGTTTAATTGCTAAATAGAAGTATTAATTTCTTTCAAATTAGTCTTATTAACCCCAAACTTCTGAAAGTTAATGTATGTTTGCTTCTTAAAATATGTTATGAAGTAAAAGTGTAATTTTAGGTTGAACGTTTTATCTCAATTAACAGTTTTCCTTGTTACCCGTTTCTCACAACTTGACTGCCTTATTCTGTTTTAGCACTTTGAATTGCTTTGAGCTGAATTACACCTTGTGCCTTCTGCCATCTACACAAATAACCATGCAAGAACATCTGAATTTAACTTTGATTTATTTTTAATTTTTCATAGTCTTGAAAATTGCTACAGCATCTCACTCCGCTTTCAGCCATTTATGCTTTTAAAAACCTTTTTGTTCTGTTCACCACCTGTAGCGCTATGTAAAGATGTACTCAGGGGGTGTGAGCTCACTGGCTGAGCAAATAGCCAATCAGCTTCAGGCTAAGGACGACCCCAGGCCCTTGCTTGAGAAAAGGGATTTGGTAAGAATTATGGGTGTTGTTCACAAATGAGACTGCATAGCTCATTTTTGCTTTGGTACATGGCTAGCTTGTAGCACTGAGAATCACCAACTCTCTGTGACCACAATGCATAAACCATGATTCAGTGCACTGGTAACTGGATCATGACACTGCAGCAACGACAACCAGACAGGAATAACACCTATGAGATTCAATATAAGGCTAAAAAGTTGTTCTGTTTTGGGCATTAAATCCATGTACTCTGTTTTTGTTCCAAGAAAAATGATGTGAGAAAGGTTCACTGTATTGATGCTGAGCTGCAGATGAAACAGTGAACCGTTTTTCTTTCACTTGTCTGTAAACTACTATAGTAGTTTAGTATTTTTTTTTTATAATTTGGACTTTTTTTTACATTTCTAAAATATTCCTAAATCTTTCATTTTTATAATTTCTAAATGTACATAATTTAAAGAATTGTAAAGTTATTTTTATATTTTATTTTAAAGGATGTAGTGATTTACACAGATGTGATTATTTTAGTGTCTTTCACCTAACTTTACACAAGAATTGGGTCTTCAGTTCCTCGAAGCACAGAAGATCATAAATTATTTTGGTGCATGCTGTCTCTCTTTTGGCAGATTTTTAAGCACTTCGTTACCACTCCTGGCTCTCCCTTAAAAAAAGACCTGAACTAGCATGTCTTGCTTCTATGTCTTTCTCTCTGCAGGGTTCCTTGCGGAAGGAGTTCCCTCAGAATATTGGAGGCAGCGATGTGTGTTTCTTCTGTCGGAAGCGCGTCTATGTGATGGAGCGTCTCAGTGCAGAGGGAAAGTTTTTCCATCGCAGCTGCTTCAAGTGCGACTACTGCGGCACCACCCTCCGGCTGTCCTCCTACGCCTTCGATGTTGAGGATGGTATGAAATCCAAGCAGAAATAAAATCCCTCCTGATCATGTTATTCATACTGTAGCTACTTATAGGTTACCATCATTTTTTTCCTACATTACATTTTATTATTGTTCATTAACTTGAAGGATTAGTTCACCCAAAAATAAAAATTCTGTCATTAATTACTCACCCTCATGTCGTTCCAAACCCATAAGACCTTCGTTCATCTTCGGAACACAAATTCAGATATTTTTGATGGAATCTGAGAGTTGAGAGAAATTCAGAGAAATTGAAGTTGGGCCACTGATGTCACATGGACAGTTTTATCGATGTCCTTACTACGTTTCTGGGTCTGGGAACATTTCAGTTGTGCTGCTGTCAATGCAGGGTCAGAGAACTCTCAGATTCCATCAAAAATATCTGAATTTGTGTTCCGAAGATGAACGAAGGTCTTACGGGTTTGAAACGAGTTGAGGGTGAGTTTTTGGGTGAACTAACCCTTTAATATGAATACTCTATAGAGCTGTTTTGATTAATGTATGTAGTTTCTTTAATTTCCTGCTTGCTCATAGTTTGCTGTCATGAGATGCTTTGTGACCAACACAGTGGGATATAGTTGTATGAGACAGAGGGACCGTTTCTCTACATCAACGATTCTTTATTAACTATGAGCCATTTTGTACACTCCCACGTGGTGTAGTCACACATATACACGTTAGGCGGAAATCAACCACATTTGTTGCATTTCGCATTTGATAAATCACTTCATTTGAGGTTTTCTCCGATTTATGTCCTGAAACAGATGCTAATGGAGTTCATTTGTGTGTGTTTTTGCTCTTGTAGGGAAGTTTTACTGTAAACCACACTACTGCTACCGACTTTCTGGTCTGGCACAGAGAAAACGGCCTGCGCCTGCTGCTGCTGCTCCCGTAAACCCCAAGGTAATGACTTCTTTAGCATCTGTGTTTGGGGAGAGAGCAAGGTTTTTTTGTTTGTTTTTTTGTTTTTATCAGAGAGTTGTTTTTCTGACACTGTACATTATATTTTAACTTTTTTTTTTTTTATGTAATAACAAAAAAAGCTAATATATTCAGATGTTTTTTGTTGTGGTCATAGGAGCCCCAGGTGTTGGCGGTAACCCCCAACACAGTGGACGCCCCAGGCCAAGCCATAACTTCTCAGGCCCCCGTGGAACGCCAGCCATCAGGTACCCGCCTTTCCTCTTTAGGCCCCGTCCTGTGCCCCTCTCGAGGAGTAGGGGGCATTCTGCGCTCGTTGCGACGAGCGATGTCTTGGACCCGCCACCAGGTGGCGCACAATCCCTTAGATTCTCCTTTCCTCCTCGCCTATTGCGTTTATCTGCTCTCCTGCTTTACTCTCAACATCCTGCTCAATTTTATCTAGCATGACCCCTTTCCAGCCTCTGAGCTTATCGGGGCACTTCCTGCCCGCACGTGCTGTGATTTCGAGTGGTATTGTGCTTGTTTTGTGTATCCCTGGTGATGTCACAAATGATTAACTCATTGTAAACCTCTTGGCTGTATATAATATGTATAATATTCCGAGTGGTGCAGCCAAATTAAATCTCTTCTTTTGATTATGAGTAAACCATCCAGGCAAAAAAGCATATCAATTAAGTGTGTTTACTACTGTTAATTAATTGCATGCATAATTTAGAGCTTTTAAAAAGTGTGAATTGACTTAGAACAGTTTATATTCATCAAATAACACATTACGTGTAATAATAATTAACCTTTTTTGCCTGCATCTGTTTTTGTTGCTCTCCTTTCTGTCCTTCCACTGTATAGATCTGTGATTGTGGTGCCTTTAAGTTTGTGATTGTACTAATTTCAGACCTGTGCCCCTTTTGTAATGCAGTGCTCGTATCAGTGCTTGTGATTGGTGGACTCTGTAAGCTTTACCTTACCTCTCTCCTATCAGAGCAGCTTGTTGCTGAGCTAGTGCCTGCATCTGTGCCTGTGATTGGTCTACACTCCCATCAGTCCTTGCATTTCTGTCCCAGTGTTTGTTCACCTCTTAATTCTCCTCTGCATAGTACTAACACCACTGCTCATGGCATCCGTCATGTGTGTATCACTGAGAATGATTTACAATGCAAAACATCCGGTGAGTTTGTGCTACTTAGGATGAAATATATAAAGTGTAAAAGGTTATAATGGTTTTAGCAACATTAATATATTTAGCATAGAAATTTTAGAGGTTTGAATCTCATAAATCATTTTTCAGTTATTTTTCACCTAAAAATAGCAAGAAAATAGAAATTATGTTTTGCATAAAGAAAATAAAGCTTATTTTTTAGAACCGTTAAGATGTTTTGCATTTTGACATTTTCTTAGCTTTCGTTTAATGCAAAATCATTTGTATTACTGTTAAAATTGTATTACCTAAGAAAATCGCATTATTATTAATATATAATTTGACCTGTTTATTTGTTTTTTCATTGCAGTACTGAAAGTTTTATATTTATGGTTTACAGTAGACTTAGACTACAAATAATTGGCCTAAAAACAGAATTCCGTTTCCTCATGCACATTTTTTTTTATACTTTTAGATTTTGGGGAAAATATGGCTGAAAAATGAAAAATATGAAAGTAGAACGTGTCAGAATAAGAATATTATATTATTTATTTTTAGTATTCCTCTAGCATTTGGGTGATAAGATCAGATTCGTCTGGAATCATAGATATGCATCAAGTGAACACGACACACTATTTTATTCATGGGGTCTGTCACTACATAATCACTATATGAGGCATGTTCGTTATTCGGTGAGTTCTGAATACATCGGTCATAATTCAGTTACGGGTGACGAGTTTTTTCAATCGATTCTTTTTATATGGATTGCTTGCTTCATCCCTCTAACCACTTCCACCATCACAGTCATGTTTTTTTTTGTTTAATTACATTCACAAAATGTTCTCACTGGCTTGATTTGGGTTTTGGGATTTGCTTCACTGGATAGACGTATTAGTCATACACATGTCCACCTGTTCATTAATGTTAAAAAGTTCATTAATATTAAAACAAAATTTACTCCATTTATCTGAGATGCTTTAATAGGAAGGGAAAAAGGCAAGGTAACCATAACTTGTATTTATTATTTAAGAACATACTTAAAGTATTTTCCTGACACCATGATATTTAAATCTAGAATATCTGTGGAATCATGAAGGCCAAATATTGCTTGTTTAAATAAAGTTAAAGAGTTATCACTTTGACTGTGTTTGTCTTATTTGTCTGAGTGGAAATGAATCCTTGTGCAGTAAAACAACCTTAAAAGAAGGTAGGGTGGGTGGACGGTAGATATGAATTATATGAAATAATAAACTTAAAATCTTTATTCATCTCTGGATTGACGCCTAATGATTTTAGCTTAAACTAAATCAAGAATTTATTAGTTATAATTATGATAATGCAAATATTATGCTAATACCACCTCTCTACATAGCAGCCCAGAGCCACTCCCTATTTGTTACATATTAACTATTCACATTAATGACATTTTCTCTCTTCTCCTCTTTTCTGTCCATCACAGTGACAGAGGTGAACGGGGTTACAGAGCCCAGCGTGGCCAAACGTGTTAAAGGGACTCCTGAGAGGATCGAGCTGGAGAACTACCGTCTATCTATGATGAGAGAGGAGGAGCTGCAGGAGGTGCCTGAGGAGACGCTGGCTGAGCACAACCTCAGCAGTGTGCTGGACAAAGCCACCGACATCGAGGAGGGATCCAGGTATCCCTCACATCTATATATCATGTTGGTTGCGCTGTTCTAGCGTGTTTCTATCATGTGAGCACCACTAATTATCAGTCATTTTCAGCCATTACATAATATAATGAAAACGGTGCTTGTTCATTAGTATTCCTTGGTACTTTACTAATATAATTCTGCTGTAATTAAAATGTGTGGCAACAGTGTTTGCAGTTTTTTAAATTAAAATTTTCCATGCTCTTTAGTTCCTGTTTCACATGATAGAAATAAATTGGAAAATATTTTTAGTGCAGACGCTTAAATTAAAGTTTATTTACATTTGGCATATGGTAATTTGTTCAAGAAAAGTGACTTGAAGAACATCTACTGGAGTTCATCATTTGAGGACATGGTGTTGCCATTATTTGTTTATTTATTTATTTATTTTACCTGTTGAGTTTCAAATGTTCTTGCTTGGAATCAAAACTTTTAAATATAAAAGTGTCCTAAATGAACATGAAATCAAAATAGTTTCTTAATACTCATTCATGGTCTTTTTGAACAAACTTCTGCCATTCCGTTCTATATCTATCTTCACTAATCCTGTTATTTCAAACTTTCAATAAGGTTTTTTTTTAATGCCATGATCATTTTATTTAGCAAGGATGCATTAAATTGATCAAATTTGACCATAAAACATTAAATTTTTTACAAAAAAAACAAAAAAAGCTTTTTCATCTATCTAGCTTTCTATTCATTACAGAACCTATGAAAAATTGCTTTACAGTATCTACAAAAAAATATTAAGCCGCACAACTGTTCTCAATATTGATAATAAAAAATGTTTCTTATGCACCGAATCAGCATTAGAATGATTTCTGAAGGAACGTATGGCACAGTTAAACTGGAGTAATGGTGCTGAAAATTCAGCTTTCTATTAAAATAGAAAAGTGTTTTTTTAATTTTAGTAGTGTTTCACAATATTCAATTTCTTCTGTATTTTTAATCAAATGGTTTGGTTAGCTTAAGAGACAAGAGTCTTCTTTCAAAAACATTTAAAAATCTTACCAACCCCAAAACTTTTGAACTGTAGTCTAGGTAACTTGTTATTTTGTGAGTAAAAAGAGCAACCAGGGGTCATTTGGTGGTTTTTACACACTTATCCATCCCTACAGCAGCTCAGAGTCTGATATGGAGGAAGAGGATGAAGAACCGGAAGCGGCCGGCCCGTCTGATCTGGGTGGGGTTCCCTGGAAAGAGGCGGTGGAGCTCCACACTAAACTAAAGGGAGGAAGCGACCCTGGAGCAGCAGAAGATGATGATCGCCTTCATGACGGGGATGAAGAGATGGACGAGGATGAAGAGGAGGAAGATGAAGACGAGGAGGAGGAAGAGGAGGAATCGAGTGATGGTAAGCTTCGCGTCAGTGCTGTTAGATTCAATGTACTTGTGAGGGTGTTAAAAGTGTCTCTACACAATGAATAATGGATGTAGATGGATGTCCTGGACAGAATGTCCAGTTTGATGATGGTTAATTTGATTTTAGATGGAAAATTTGAAGTAGCTTATATTCTTTTTCTTTTTAGAAGATAATTTTAAAGAAATAGAAAGACTGTAATGTGTTTGCTCTGCAGAGTCTCATTTCCTCTGTCCACTTCATATCATCTTTATGTATGTGGCGTCTAGCTTCCCTGATTAGATATTAAATGTTCACCAGGGTTGTCTGCTGTCTCATATTCACAGAGAACTTCTAAAATTATTATTTTTTCTTTGAGTATGACTCTTTCTGATGAAAAATGTAAGACAAAAGATTTCCCAAGAGATTGCTCTAACCCCAGAGCTTCAGCCCCTGATGTATATTTTTTTTACGCTGATATATCTCATCAGTGAGACGCTGAATCATTCAGCGATTCTAAACTTGTTTATACTAATGTGCCACTGTTACTAGCCTTTTCAACCTTCTGCATTCTCAGATGTTTGCGGCATCTCTGGCAAATGAACTAGCTTTCCTTTTCCAACTGTGTCTTGTATTTCTACTTTATAAAAATAACCTTTTATAACTTTCTTTGACACAAACTTTTGAATAAGAGTCAAACTATTTTACATGGTGAAATCTAACAAATAGCTAAGGAAAAATTGGCGAAGGACCTTTGAATTATTTAATTTATTGAATTATGGAGCACCTGTCAACCAATCAGAATCAAAGACTGTACAATGCCATGGTATAAAACATTTTTTAGACAACAATATATAGTACTTGTATTATACTGTCATATTACATAATACCAAAGATTTGCCATATTTTGTCAGTTCATTGCTTTAGCTCAATAAAATAAATAAATAAATCAGTGCCAAGTCCATACTGTAGCTGATACTACTGTTAAAGTCCTCAGTACTTTAGTCTCTGAATGTTATTGGAGGTTCCTTGTTCTCTGGATCATCCTTTTCTGTGACAATATTATTTTTTCCCCATCTTTTGCCTGTCACTTGTCTCTTGATCCTCTGCTCCGTCTTTTCCATCACTGTGTGGATGTGCGTGTGCTGGGGTAATTGTATGGGATGACAGCGGGAGAGTATTTCCCCTGGGACAGGGAGCTTCATGCAGGTCTTTGGTTGGAGAATCTCACAAATGAAGAGGATACGGGTATATTTAAAGGTAGTGATGCCTGTGGATGCGTTTGGCTTTAGCACACGCCGATACCTCATAACTTCATCAGTAACTAAAGAATTATTGTGCTAACACAATTTGCCTGTGTTTCTCCTGCTTTCCTCCTCTTTTTATTAGCTCTAGATGTGTTTTAATTGAATATGGCTGTGAAGCTTTTACCATTAAACTAATTGTTAATTGCTGTCTTTTTCTGTAATGTTGTTTGGGGTTGAAAATGGCGTGCATTCACACCGCCGTGGTGTTTTGAATGAGATTTTTCAGGGTGTTTTCACACTTGCTTTGATTGTTTGGTCTGAAACTGAGCTTATGTCATTACCACAAAGTACCACTGTTAATACTAGCGGCATCTGTTTATTACTATATCTGAGTAACAGGAAGAGAAGATGCTAGCTTCTATGCTTGATTTAGTTGTTTTACCAAACCTTAAAGGGATAGTTCACCCAAAAATGTATATGACTGACTTCTGTGGAACATAAAGATATTTTGAAGAATATTAGTAACAAAACCATTTTGGTTACCTTTGACTTACTTTATATGGACAAAACAGACGTTTCTCATTTTTCTTTTATGTTTCGTGGAATAAAGCCATACAAGTCATACAGGTTTGGAATGACATGAGGGTGAGTAAATGATGACAGAATTTTCATTTTTGGGTAAACTCGTTTAACGCACAGAAAACAGCATTAACGTCTGCTGTAAATGTATTGAAAATAATGCATGCAAGAATGCATGAAATTTCTGTGACGAGATGGTATGATAAATGCATTATAGGCCTACTTTAAGGATCAAATTGTTCACTAATTTGGCCTGACTGTGATCCATACATGAATCATAACCCAGACTACAGTTTCAAGCAGACTTGGACACAGATTGCGGTTTGGCGCCAGTTAAATTAACTGAACACTGACATCAAGTGTACTCAAGTTCGCACCAAAAGCTCAAGTGTGAAAGCACCTGTAGAGTTGATTGTTGCTTTTTAAAAATTGCTGTCATATATGAAGGAGCCTTTTCTAATGCATGCTACTTTTCGTATGTACTAACTTGCCACTTTACAGTCTATTCTAAACCATAATGTTCTCCTTTCTTTTTGTCTTCTTCAATGTGTATGTCTGACTGTTTATGGCTGCTGAATCTCACTCTCTGTTCACTTTGCTGCCCATGGGGACTTTTTTGTGGCCTGGACCTTTTTACTTTTCAAACAAATTGGATTTTCTGTTCCTGACGTGCTAATGGACTCGCCAATGAATCCTACAAAATGATCGTGTCACCTTAATGGCTACCCGTAATGCCACCATGCAGCTAGGAACCTGCAAATCCAGCAAGCCATACATCCAGTAGACCCTCTAGACATCCAGATGGACAACCACTGGACATCCAAACAAGCTGAGGGGCTGGTTGAGGGCCACTCGATGTCACCCTTAGGCTCTCAGCCCTCGCTGAACAACACCCAGATCACACAGCCCACCTCCTCCACAGGTAACCCCATGTGGAGGAGTCATACATTATGGGCCCTGTGGCTTTTGGGGGGGTAGTAGATGCTGCAGTTTACACCTGGTGTAAACATGCATGTCATATGTTTTTCTGTGTAATTGGATTTCGGGAGTAAAATATACAGTGGTGTGAAAAAGTGTTGGCCCCCTTCCTGATTTCTTGTTTTTTTGCATGTTTTTCACACTTTAATGTTTCGGATCATCAAACGAATTTAAATATTACACAAAGATAATGCAAGTAAATACAAAATGCCGTTTTTAAATGATGATTCCATTTATCAAGGGAAAAAAGCTGTCCAAACCTACGTGGCCCTACGTGAAAAATTAATTGCCCCCTCCTGTTAAATCATGAAAGAACTGCAATTAACCACATTATTTTAGAAAGCTGAGTTAAATTTCACTAGCCACACCCAGGCCTGATTACTGCCAGACCTGTTGAATCAAGAAATCACTTAAATAGAACCTGTCTGACAAAGTGAAGCATGCTTAAAGAGCAACACATCATGCCGCGATCTAAAGAATTCAAGTTTGTTATTGGTCGATATTGTATGTTTAATATGCATGCTCTTTCCTCTGTTTTTACATTTAGATTGCCTTTGCCAGCATCTGCTGTAGCACTTAAAGTAAATCTTTAAAAAGACTAAATTAATAACAGTTAAAAAAAAATTTTGGCATGAAAATAATTATCATAATCGGCCAGAATTTTAATAGTAGTGAATCCTTACTAGTATTTATTGCTGTTCACTTTTGGCTGGATTAATCGAGATGAATGTTGCCAGGTGTAAAGGAGATTGTTGTATGTGCGATTGCTTTTCAATGTGAACTTTCTCTGGTTTCATCCACAATAGCATTTAGCATGCTTATTGTACTTTCTACAATCTTTTATCTTGCTTTAATACTTTTTATATATATCACACTTTGTCATTGCTGTGACATTATTTTGACCTTTTACGGGTTGACATATTTGTTCTCCTATATTTTGTCCTTATATTTCACTTTATCAAGATTGTGGATATTGGGGCATTCCTAACTAAGTATATGCCACTTTTTCGGTTAATTTCTTTGATTTATTCATGAATGTTTGAGTTTTTATTTTTTGTTGTGTCTTTGCATTTCATGTACTTGTTCCCATTCTCATTTTCCATTGGTTTAATTGTAGCCCCCACCCACAAAGCCATGCGTCATGAGACTGTCAGAGCCTGGTTGGACTCGATGTCTGGAGGTAGAGAAGAAAACAAGACCAGCAACTTATATTAGTGCCTAATACATACACACATCAGTGCATGGCAATACTATTGAACACTTAACACCACTGCAATCATTGTTGAACATTGATTGCATGTTAAAACATCACATTCAAATACAAGTTGATGCTACTGCATGCTGGAGTGGCGAGACAGTGTTTGGTGTGATAGCTATTATCCTTCAGCTTAATCCAAACACACTGACTAATGCATGCATTTCACATGTTTCCTTAAGCGTTCTTCTGAAATAATACAAATTATAAAATGTACTTAAAAGTAAAACCAGAGTACAGACTGTTAAATAAAGTCATATACACAAGTATATTGTTCCAGGATGCGTGTGGTGCATCTGTGGAGGACACAAAGTGCTTGTTGTGACATAATTGCAAGGCACTTCATCTGTACAGCACAAGGCCACAGAGAGGTCAAAACCAAAATTAACTAAAAACATTTCTGAGTTTTTTTGTGGTACAGGGAGCGGACACACAAAAGATACAATAGCCTTGAGCATGTCACAGATGTGCAAGAAGGAAATAGACTGAAAAGGTTGCATACTATTCTGAGGCTTGCAAAAAATCTCTACTCAAGTTCAGAACTTTTGTCTGAATTATATCGTTAATTAATTAAAAAAGTGGTGGTGTGTGGAAGGGGGTGTCTCAGCTAAATCTCCCTCTTTATTTATGTTTGTAATGTTCAGTTTGGTGTCATTGCATTTCATTCACAACTCTTTACTCACTCCTTCTCAACAGCTGCTGATTTTGAGCCCAGTCCATTTGACTGTATTGTAAATGGATACTTGCATGTGTTTAAATACTAATCCCATTTGTTTATTTCTACATTTTGTCATGTGCACTCATTGTACTGTATGCTTACTTTAATGTTCCCTCAAGACCATCGTTTATTAGCAACATGATTAATACATTCTGTGCTTGTTTTTGCACACATTCATTATTTAGCTGTTTTGTGTTACTTACACCTTGTGCTCACGGAAGATCTTCTAATAGTCATGAGTATAGTTTAACCGTTTTTACCTTTTCTTTTAGACTTTTGCCCAACATATTCAGCTTATTTTTCTTCTCCTGTGATCCCAGAGCCCTGTGAAGAGGATGATGACCCAGAAGCAGAAGCAAGCAGTCCTGACTTTGAGCCAGGCACTGAAATAGATCAAGGTTTGTCAAGTCCATTTTTCTATTTACTTGCTGTGATATCATTATGCCTTCAGAAAGGTTACAGAGTTAACCGTTAGAATTTAATTAACTGAAAACACCTTTCACTCCTTTCCTAAATAAAATTAGGTTAACAGATTTGACATTTAAAGATAATCCCCTGCTGCCAAATATACGATACATTTGTTTTATGTAAATTAGTTACATTCAGTTGTCCTTGAAAGGATTATGTTTACAAAAAAGCTTTCCTTTTTGTAATTTATTTTGATTATTTAAAAAGACTAAATGGGGTTGACACATTGAATACATTGTCTACGGAAATTAATACAGACAAAATGGTTGCTTTTAAAATATGTATTTCCATGTATTTTAAACAGGCTTTCACGCTGTTTTAATTTGTTTAATGTCACAGAGGACATTCCCTCAGATGCAGAGGCTGAAGCTCGTTCAAGTTGCATAGATGAAGTGGTGATGCTTCCAGTGGATAATGGCAAAGCAGAGAGCCAGGGAGATGTTTCTAACACTGGTAATCATAACCTAATCATAATCATATAAATTCATGCCTTTTCCATTTCGGTTTGAGACTGATGATTGCAAATGTTCATGCACTTGCATAACTTGAGTCTCTGAACACATTGCATCAATGTCTTGCTTCATAATTATGCAGGCTTTGATGATTAAAATCTCAACACAAGGGGATTTTCTATGTCCATCAATATTTGAGCCAATTTAATTTTTCCTCGCAGAGAAAACATCTGCAAATCCGAGGGAATTGATTGTGGACGTTGTGCTGTCTCCAATCCAAAAACCTGCTTTACCCATTGATAAGGTAATACGGGGTTGTGGGATCAAAATGTCTTAGACCTCACTTTTTTGCTTGGTATTTAAAATGACAAAAGTCTCTGCATACTATAAAATTCTACCATTCGTTTTCTCTTTCTACAGGTGAAAGAAGTTTCTCCTGTTATTCTAGTTAAATCTCCTGGTGCACGGTTTTTCCCTGAGCCCTATCTACCTGATAATGTCAAACCGAAAATTCCCCTTGATGCTAAAAGTCCCCATTCTCCTGTTGCTCAAATTGTTGCGCCCATCTGTTCCCAACCTGTTTCACAACCAGAGACAGCGAATCCCAAATCTCCTGTCCAGCCCGAGCCTTGTGCCTGCTCTCCAACAAGTAATCCTTTATCTCCAATATGTACCCAATCACAACCCTGCCACGAGCCACCCTCACCCCTCTCCACAAGCTCCCCTGTCAGGACTCAGCCAGTCCCAGCAGTCACCTCCACTCCTAAACCTGCTTCTGAGAAGAGAACCAATGAACCCTTGAAAGATTCAGTGCCTGAGGAAACCCCCGTCAGGAAAACAGACCTCATTGAGGAGTTCTGGTTGAAGAGTGCAGAGATCAGAAAGAGTTTAGGACTCACTCCTCTGGAAAGAAGCAAAACGACAGTGGAGAAGAGCATTGTGAAAACTCCAACGTCTGAATCATCATCTCCAAAGTCTTACACCCCAGAGGACTTTTCTGAAGAGCAGAAGCCTACTTTCACAGGCCGTTCTATCATACGCAGAATTAACATTACCTTGGAGGGTCAGGTTATATCTCCGGTGGAACCTAAGAGTAATGGTTCTGAGAAGAAAGACTTGAGCAGCAGTTCTGGGTTGGGTCTTAATGGAAGCGTGACTACCAGTCAGACAGCAGCTAGTGACAGCTACAACAACTCTGATTCTACCATGCTAACCCCTCCTTCCAGTCCCCCACCACCTCCACCTAATGAGAAGCCAGCTTCGCGCCAAAAAAAAAGACCTCAGGTGTCCTGGGACAACCTCTTTGAAGCCACAGAGGAACCTAAACCTGAGACTACACCCCCTAAACCGAAGACTCCAGTTAGTCCTCCTCAACCAAAACCAGTTACGGCTCCAGTTCCAGACCCTAGAACTAACCCACCTGTTGTTATGAGGGTAAAGGAACCGATTAAACCACGCCGTGAAGAAGTGAGAAAGTCTTTTGTGGAGTGTGTAGATGAGATCCCATTTGCTGACGACGTTGAAGACACGTACGATGACCGCACTCCAGACACAAGTGGTCTGGAAAACTTTTCCACCCCGCCAACCAGCAAGGTCAACCGGGAGAAACCGCCTTTGCACTTGGCTCTGGCAATGGAAAATGGCAAGCCCAACATACCTGGTGGGGTTTCCCGGACAGCAAAGGGTCCCCAAGATTTTTCTCCCGAAGCCAAGGAGATCGCAGAAGAGCGAATGCGGGCACGGGAAAAGTCTGTGAAGAGCCAAGCTCTAAAGGACGCCATGGCCAAGCAGCTTACTAAGATGAAAGAATCAGATGCTGCCAAGGGTGCTGTGGCAAAAGTAGCCTGGAATGTTCCTGAGACAACAAAGAAAAACAAAAAGCAATCAAACACACCCAAGGACTCTGCAGTGAAGGCTTTGGAGTCCAAAAAGCAGACAGACACACTACCTGACCGTGTCTTCACCACACAAACCAGTAAGAACTTGGACAGTTCTGTCACATCTTCAGAAAGCACAACAGGAGGCAAAAGCAAGAAGCGCAGCTCACTGTTTTCTCCACGGAAGAACAAAAAGGAAAAGAAAGCCAAAAATGAAAGGCTCTCTGGCACAGAAGAGACTCCACCCAAACACAAGTCCCTGTGGAAGACGGTGTTCTCTGGTTACAAGAAGGACAAAAAGAAGAAAGACGGCAAGTCATGCCCAAGCACACCTTCAAGCTCTACAACTGCAGACTCAGGGAAGAAGAAAGAATCACCACTGGACAGGTCCTCAGGTCAGCTAGAAATGTTTCATTTGAACAGCTCCCCCTTTGTCAGAATTCGTCATTATCTATGCTAGCTCTGTTCCAAAATCTAGTGTGAATCCTAAATAGCCAGCTCCTTTTCAAGACAGCATCAAAACCTTCATTGAACCTCATTAGTGACCATTTTGGAATGCTCCACGTGGTTGGATTCAACTCGCAAATTATTTCATTGGATAATGTAGTGATACCTTTAACAAGCATGAAAGTACATTGCACAAAATATTGTGTAAATATGCTTTTTTATATATACATTGAGCTAGGATTATTAATACTTCATGGTGTTGATTGAATAATTTGTTGCTCTATAATCAACTTCTTGCCTCATCCAAAAATTTGGATTTGTTTGCTTCCTTTAATTGTCACAGTGGGTTTCCCTTTTTTCACAAAAAGTATATTTGTGATGCAACTTTAGAATTTGGTGACCAATAAAACGGCTCACTTCAGACCCTCATGGGTTACGTTCAAATCTTGCAGAATTTTGCTAAGTTTATTTAACTTACACATTTTCTCAAAGTCTCTTTCAACTGGTGATTTTCTTAAGCAAAGTTCTCTCTAATTTACTGATGTAGATTTACGTCTGAGGAGAAATCTCAGCTTTTCTGAGGATTCTGATCTCTCCTGTGACGATGTTCTGGAAAGATCCTCTCAGAAGTCCAAGGGTGATGTAAGTATATAATATTTAAAGAGCCTCTTTTTTCATTCGAGTCAAATGTATGTTTTTTTTTCTGCAGTCTCGAATTGTAATGAAATCTTTTACTCTTCTCAGAGCCATGTGGACCTGTTTGACTTGGTATCAGATTTTAAAAAAAGGCAATTAAAGAGGAGAAATCCAAAGAGAAGGATAAGGACAGGGCGAAGGAAAAAGGAAAAAGAGTAACAGAGAAGGGCAAGGAAAGGTCAAAAGAGAAGGAGAATGAAAGAAGAGTCAAAGAAAAGATTGTGAAAATAAAGGATGTGCAACAGGAGAAAGGAAAAGAGGAAATGGTATTTGTGATGTATTGCACAGCAGCTAGAAGCTACTGGGTTTCAGACAGAACATGAATGCAACACTATGCCAAAAAAAAACCAGTAAAACCATGTTAAAATGCATTAAAATATATTGTACAGCATTCTGTTTCATTCATAACCTGTAAGAAATTAAGTATCTTTAGCTTTGCTGTGTTTGTGTGAAGGTGAATAGAGAGACTGGAATAGAGAATAGAGAGTGGAATAGAAAGTGTAGAAGAACAAAAAATCATAGTGTCCACCAGAATTCATAGAATTAAAAAAAAAAGTTATATTAGGCACTTTTAGAGTGCAGTGTTCATTTGTCTTTCATAACTAGCCTAGTTGTGGATATGAAGCTGTGGTCGTGACACAGGTAGTTTGTGTTGCTGATGTTATTGTTTTTTTTTAAAGAGTTCTGTTTGTCCAGATGATTATTTTTTGTATTATTTTAGTTTAGTGTTGTTTTTTCAAGACAAATTTGCCTTTGGTGAAGTCACTGATTCAGTAATGTTTTAGTATGTACTCTTACCCTCTAATCCAAAGGTCCAAAATTAACTTTTTACCACACTTGCAAATGGTGGGTGAAAATGTTTGGCCATAGGTGTTTTTTTATTTTTTTATATTCCTTTTCTTACTAGTTTTGTTGGTTAATGTTTTGTTGGTGATGAATATTTCATGTACTGTCTGTAGCCAAGTTTCCATCCAGTTTTTGCGCTGTTTTGTTATCGACAAAGAGAATATGTGTAAAGAAACTTTGCAAAAATTGCTGTCTACAGACTGTTTCCGTCCAATTGGCCTTTTACTGATAAAATGGTGTGCGTGATGACGACGTCATCCCTAAAAACACGAATTGTCGCATAAGTTTTGGTGTATCGCAAAAAAAAAAAAAATTGCCCTTGAGCTGTTTCCATACATAATTTCACCTATTGCGTAAATTATATAGGCTAGTAGCCTGTTCTTCATCCATTTGAAACAAAACTTTATTATATAGCCTATTATTAAATTGTATAGGCCTGCATAAAATTATTTTTAACAAGTGTCATGAGTTTTTTTTTTTTTTTTACTTTGTTATAGACTATTTAGATACTTGATCATCAAGCATTAATCATAAATAGGTGCAGTTGTATTAGTTTATTTTTCTGATTAACTTTGAGGAAATGTTCATTTCGGTTATTTCTCCTAACCAACATCCGACAGTCGTTAAGCCATTATTATTAAATTATTATATTAACATATTACAATTAAATTAAATTTGAATTGATACGCTGTGACCCAATAAAAATACCTAAATTTGTTTTCCTGGGATTCATCTTATGCACGCAAAAAGCAGCATAAACAGCAGAACGTGAGGATTCACATGGTCACGTCTTGCACCTGCAGCGCTTCTGCGAACGGAGAAAAACATAATAAAGCTGAGAATAGAGAAATAAATAGGCCTATATGCGAAATATATTTTTCTAAATAATAAATTAAAGGGGTCATCGGATGCCCATTTTCCACAAGTTGATATGATTCTTTAGGGTGTTAATGAAAAGTCTATAACATACTTTGGTTAAAATTTCTCAATGGTAGTGTAAAAAAAACACCCTTTTTTTGTCAAAATCAGCTTTGTTTTCAGCACGCTGTTCTAGTCCATGTTGCTTTAAATGCTAATGAGCTCTGCTGACCCCACCCCTCTCTTCCGTGGGGTGATGAGCAGACTGGCTAACTAGCACATTATTAGGAAAGGCGATTTGCAAAGATTCATAAAAAAACCTTATACTCACATCTTCTGTAGATGAAGCTGGAACACGAATGATTCGCACGAACATAAACGCATTTAGGCAGATCGGAGATTGGCACATCCCCTTCAAAAACGAATGTAACGTTAATCCTCTGCGTCTTCAGCGGCTCAGATGTCAGGAGTAAATGACGACTGCTATGTTCATTATTACATTTAACAACAAAACATCTCAATCGCTTAGGACACATTCTTGTCTTCCCCTGCACCATTGTGTCGACACAATGGCGGACAGCTCACAGGCAGCTCACTCGGGGCGGGTCGAAGGTAAGACGGCCTTGTCAATCAACTATCGTGGGAGGGGCCTGTGCAGAACTACGTCATTCTGACAGGAATTTCAGAAACAGCCTGATTTGAGAAAGGGGATTTTAAAATAGGGATTTAAAAAAAAACACTGGGTGGATTTTTATCATTATTGGGTGGATGTGTACACACACTTCCAACACACATTTATGTTCAAACAACAACAAAAGTGAATTTTGCATCCGATGACCCCTTTAACAAAACAAAAGAAAAAAAAAACAACAATTAGCAGCCTAAATGCAGAATTTCGGCTCATTTTTGTGATGCGCTCTTGAGAAAGCGGCATCCTGTTTGTTTCCTTTATTTTACAAAAGCACAATGTTTTGTTTTTATTGTGAATGTACACAAATAAAGGAATATTTAGAATAGTTTTGAATAATGTCTTACTCTCATATGACCACAAATGAAGGAATATAGTAACACCGTGGCTACACCGGACGCAACAGTTGCCGCGCCGCTCACGTCCGGTGTAGACATGTTGCAAGTTGTTTCCACTTTTATAAGGGAAAAAAACCACAAGTGATCATGCCGGCGCCTCACTCTTGCAGTTAAGCATTATTAACTCGACAACGCAGCCTGTTCATTGTCATAATAAAATATAGTCAGCCAAACATTGAAAACCATGCTATTTTAGTTCCCCTCACTGCACAACAAATACTTTAAATTTAACGGTAGAACAGAACTCAGAACAAAACAAAAATAAAAAATAATATAAGAAGCTACTAACAAGCCAAAATAAATTAATTAAAAATTTTGTACTTTGCGTTCCAATATCCACGTAAAACAAAATGTGCTTGGCATAGTAATATCACAGGCTATTTAAACTGAGCAGTGCACTCTAAAAAATAACGAAAACGTAGGCTACTAAAGGAACATCAAATTAAGATAAGAATGTTTGAGAGGTAACTTGTCTTTTTCTTAACAAATATAAATTAATTTTAGATGCAATTTAATAATATGAATATGATTTAATGCGCTTTTGATCTACAGGGAAACGGTGCTTTAACCTGAGCAACACCATGAACATGGACGCTGCCTATAGGCTAATTCTGCCATGTGACACTATATTTATTTGCGTTAAAGCCCCTTTTCTCGACAAAAAGTGTTTCCAAACAATTTTTTGGCTACATTTAAAGTATCGATATAGAATTTATGAGCTAAAGTTAAACGGAAAAAGATAATGTCGACACATGAGAAATTTTTTCGATAAATGGCATTTCCATCAGCTATATTGGTAACAATTTTGAAGCGCTAAATATTTTTTCGTACAAAAACCTTGGATGGAACCCGGGCTTGTTGCCACATGAGAAGAATTTTGGTTGGCGGATGTTAATTTTGGACCCGGAGTATAATTGTGTTGCACAAAACATGGTCACATTAATTTGTACTTTTGCACTCATCCCAGCATCCTTAAATGTTAAGTCTTGTGTTTGTGTGTTGCCGTAGAATCCTGATTTTGTTTAATTGTACATTAACCCATCTAATCGCATAATATTTGTTTTGTTTGTTTTCTTTTTTTAATTTCTTTTTCTAAGTCTGTTTATGTACCTCATGCATTGGTGTTCAAGAGATCGTATGCCACAAAGGTACTATGTTCATTCATTCCCATTGGTCTACCAGTTTTACGCATGTCATATCACACCGTCATGCCTAACCCCTTATTGTTGGTCCGAATATGTTTGCTTTATTGTATTACTAACTGTTTTCTGCAGCATGGTGAAGGCTAAAGCGCCCCCTTTCTGCTGGAGGATGTAACTGTATCACATAACATTCTCAAAAGGCTTTTTGGCTGTTTACCTGCATACTATTTTCTATATTGTGTACCTCACTGGTTTACATGCAACTTGTTTTTCTTTCATAGCTTCTACTATACTTTCTTAAAGAATCTCTCCAGTCAATATTTTTTTTCTATTTCTGTCTTACACTTTATGACAATTTATTGGCTGTGTGCAATATATCAATGAAATGCACAGACAACTCTGTCTATCTATCTATCTATCTATCTATCTATCTATCTATCTATCTATCTATCTATCTGTCTATCTGTCTCTCCGCTTCGTCCAACAATACTACAGCAAGAATAAAAGTTGCACCTTCTTTCTTTGCGTGAACATTTGGGCGGCGTTATGCAAATCTTCCCACATTGTGATGTAGATATGTGGGGGCGTGTTAGAACGAGCCGTTTTAGGTAGGAGTGGCTGACTCTTAACTTTTATAAAGAATATCTCTTTGGATTTGAGACTTTAGTCTTTGCAACTTTACAGATCTTTATGCACCAAGAGCTTGTAACACTGCAAAGAGAAAGGAAAAATTGAAATCGCATCATATGACCCCTTTAAAAGAATGTAAAATTGTTTATGCATCATTTTCCTTGTGATTAAAAGCCATTTCGTTAACTTGGGTTAGTTAGTATTGTTAGTATTCATAGTAAAGTAATGCCTTTTTTTTACATTAATTTTGCTAGAAGCTTTTATCTCATTACTAAATTTATAACACTCTGTCGGGTTCCACACTGACATAACATTAGAATTACATTCAGAATTCCCATGGTTATGGAAAACCTGGAAATGTCAGGGAATTTTAAAATTGTGATTTCCAGGCCTGGAATAGGCACTTATAATTATTAAAACATTGGAAGTCATGAAAAAGTCATAGACATTTTGGTAGTGAATGTCTTTTTTCTAGTTATGCTCAGCTCTAAATAATTCATATGCCAGAATTGCTTTTTGAGCTCTCCAGTTGAGCTGCAAATGAATCTCAAGGCATTTTTCATTTTCCTGGACACATTTTTACATTTATTTAAAAATTATTAGTCCAAGGATTTGTACCTGACATACAATTGGATCTGCCCCTGCAATCACTGTAAAATAGCTTTTTTTTATCCCTATTCACTAGAAGTCTTCAAGAGTATTTTTAAGTCTTAAGTCTTTATTTGAAAATGTAAATACGGAGGGCTAGAGTGAGGAACGGCCGGAGGGCTAGAGTGAGGAACGGCGGATTTGACGAAGGAGCATCCGGAGGGCTTGCGGCAACAACATGTGACGACCCCCGGACTGAACTCCGCTTCGTCCAACAATACTACAGCAAGAATAAAAGTTGCACCTTCTTTCTTTGCGTGAACATTTGGGCGGCGTTATGCAAATCTTCCCACATTGTGATGTAGATATGTGGGGGCGTGTTAGAACGAGCCGTTTTAGGTAGGAGTGGCTGACTCTTAACTTTTATAAAGAATATCTCTTTGGATTTGAGACTTTAGTCTTTGCAACTTTACAGATCTTTATGCACCAAGAGCTTGTAACACTGCAAAGAGAAAGGAAAAATTGAAATCGCATCATATGACCCCTTTAAAAGAATGTAAAATTATGTTTATGCATCATTTTCCTTGTGATTAAAAGCCATTTCGTTAACTTGGGTTAGTTAGTATTGTTAGTATTCATAGTAAAGTAATGCCCTTTTTTTTACATTAATTTTGCTAGAAGCTTTTATCTCATTACTAAATTTATAACACTCTGTCGGGTTCCACACTGACATAACATTAGAATTACATTCAGAATTCCCATGGTTATGGAAAACCTGGAAATGTCAGGGAATTTTAAAATTGTGATTTCCAGGCCTGGAATAGGCACTTATAATTATTAAAACATTGGAAGTCATGAAAAAGTCATAGACATTTTGGTAGTGAATGTCTTTTTTCTAGTTATGCTCAGCTCTAAATAATTCATATGCCAGAATTGCTTTTTGAGCTCTCCAGTTGAGCTGCAAATGAATCTCAAGGCATTTTTCATTTTCCTGGACACATTTTTACATTTATTTAAAAATTATTAGTCCAAGGATTTGTACCTGACATACAATTGGATCTGCCCCTGCAATCACTGTAAAATAGCTTTTTTTTATCCCTATTCACTAGAAGTCTTCAAGAGTATTTTTAAGTCTTAAGTCTTTATTTGAAAATGTAAATACAGTGGTGTGAAAAAGTGTTGGCCCCCTTCCTGATTTCTTCTTTTTTTGCATGTTTGTCACACTTTAATGTTTCAGATCATCAAACAAATTTAAATATTAGTAAAAGATAAACACAAGTGAACACAACATGCAGTTTTTAAGTTTTTATTATTAAGGGAAAACAAAATCCAAAACTACATTTTCACACCACTGTATATGTGTATATACACATTAGAAAGATATTTTTTTCAAACATTGCAGAAAATATTGCAAAAACTGCAGTATATAATGCTTCTAATAAATCAAATAAAGGTATTACAAAATTAACGTTTTGACAATACCACGGCTGTTCTTATATTCTATTTTTTCTGCATTAAATTGCATATGACAATCCTTTTGATGTGTGCTACAGTAACAGCTGAGAGAATTACTAGAATCTATTTCATTATTGGATTCAAAGAAAATGGTTTCCTGTTGCAAAATGTGAACAGATAATATTAACAAAATCAAGTAGCTGTAGCTGTAACAAACTAAAATTTCTGAAGTTGATTTGTAATTTCCAGACAGTAGGGTAATTATAGGCAGTAAAAGAAAAATTCTGAATTATTGCCTCCTCTCTCACCTCCCCCTCTCCCCTCCATCCCATCTTTTATATCTAGTGTTTCTTAATCTCTTTTTATCCTTTACTCTCTCTAAGGGTTGTACACTCTCTCTAGTGTTAGTCCAAAACAGCGTAAGAGGCGCTCAGGTATCCATGATAATAATTCTAGTAGTTGTTGTAGTCGTCTCAGCGTATCGTGCCATTCTCATGCCGAACATCGTCTCTCCTCACGCGTGTCTCAACTGCATGCCCCGTCAATCCGATCACTCCAAACATAGATTTGTATGCTGCATCACTGGATGTGAGCCACTATAAATTTAAAAGTATTATAGGCTGTTTCTTTGATTTTGGATCTATATCATTCCGTTTTGTGAATCCTAAAGCATCCCAAGTCATCTGCTAAATGCTATATTCATGTTTTGTTGTTTAGCATAACACATATTCACAGGCCGTACAGATTATCTCTAGCATTTAGGGTTAAAATGCTTGATATACATTGAATAAAAGGAGTTTTAGATAGACAGATAGGGTTTTAGATACAAAAACATACTCGCACTCCAAAATCTGTTGTGTCCCTTGTGGCAGAACACAGCAGTGCAACAAATCTATGTGCTCATCTACCATTACAGGACATGCAATATAAATGCAATTAACTACGTGTTTACATGCCAAATAACAAGTGTGAGTAGTGTGTATTTGGCATACCTTACTGTGTGAGCGTGTGTGTTTGTGTGCAACATGTGCATGACTTGAAGCTACTGGCTGTGCCTGTGTGTGCAGTAACATGTTTCTAATATATCCTTATTATAGACTATTGGGGAGAGTCTAATTACAGTGAGATCCTGGATTTGCATCTGGGCGGTATGTATTTCAAATCTGTTGCTTGAAATGGACTAACATCTGACGCCCTTTCTTTTCCCCCTTTACTTACGGAGTCTTCCCTCTGCCTAAATACTCTGTCATTTTATCCTGCTTAATGTTAATTCACTTTATGTAATTTATACATTTTACGAAATGTTTATAGTTGTATTTTAAATAGTATTTAAGATTTTATTTTAAGAATGAATTATTATTAGTTATTTATATTTTCTTACATATACCGGTTTCATTTTTAATGATTGTATCATTTTTATAAACTATATTATTACATGTAATAAACAATTTTTTTTAAGTGGCAATCATTAGAATCAAAGCAAAAATATATTATTTCGTATCAGTTTTTGCTCAAAAATTGCCCGCTTGCAAATGGCCCTGGCATTATATTTGCTTTCAGTTTGAATCTTAGTTTTCAAACTAAAAATGTGCTATTAATATACAGCAGCATCTGAAATCCTAAATGCTTAAACAATCAAATAAATCTTTGCAATCCTGATTAAGCCCTCCCCTCTAGCCTTTTGTAGAGCCTATGGCTGTCTGCTTTACCCACCAGCACATTAGCTTTCATATTTTCCTCCCATACCTGCTCAGTTGTTGCATAGGGACCCCGGGCCCCGAGAGATCCCAGTGTTCAGTGCATCATTCCTCATTGCGATTGATCATGTGTGGTTTGTCTTCACTGTGTTCCCTAACCTTATATCTCACGCTGTGGATCTGTTGAGTGCTTGTTTGAATGAGTGTATTGTCTTGTGGCGTTTCGTTGATCACACTGTGAAGTTCCAGGCAAGCCATGCCGAGATCACCCAAGCAGACAGGAGATAGCGTGGAGCGCTGTTTGTGATGGTGTATAAATTACCCATTGTTTTTAAAGGACATTGAGGCATTGTTTAAATCATCTTATGAATCTTTTTCAATGCAACAAGATGTTTCTTAAACGTAGCATGCCAAAAAGCTATTGGAAGGTAACAAGGGTTATTTCAGGTGGTAGTCTTTACATGTGCTAAGAAAGAGTATTGTTTAATTAGGAAACCCAGGTAAGTAAAACATATGCACATTTTATAAATGTTCTAGTAAATGGTCTCAAGACGTTGATGGAAAAAGCATTTGAAATCCAAAAGCAAGCTAAATTCACCAAAGTTCGTATGACTTCTGTTTGGCGTTTTAATGCTGCAACCCCATAATTGCTTCTTGTGGCTACATTTTCTTTCATTTTTGTAACAGTTGCACAGAGATTAAGTGGCTAATATGTGAGCTGTTCGCTTAGATTGATTTTCCTGTAAAAGTGAGTTTTTTCATCGCAAACTAGTTGGTGGCGGACCTGCTAATAGTTGGAGGATTTCTTGTAATCCGAGCCCAAAAACACTTTGCATAATTACTGTCAGCGTTCTGAGGCCTAAGCCATCTCTTGGCAGGAAAACTTGGTTGTCTTATCCAAAGCAATATAGTTGTCCCCATTTGTGTAGCCAATTAAAAAAAACTTCTGAAAGCTTTTGTTGATTTCTGTGTAACTTTGCATCAGTGTGCGTTTGTTTATGGCCTGTTTTCCGTGGGTCGTTTCCATGCATGTCTGCATAAGAATGTGAGCTTGTTGCTTTTCATGGATAATTAGTTCCCTGATTCTTCCCATAATTGCAGAGGATGAGCCAGCGATATGAGATGACACTGTTTAAGACGAGTACTCGGTGCATGTTAGACTGAAACAGATCCTTTCAATGAAATGCCCCTTTTAATGTTTATTTGCTTTGTATGTGTTGATGAGGTCAGAATAGGGGTCACTTATGTAGAATAGGAAACTAAATATGTCCTCAGCCTTCACATAAGACGGTGTTGTATAAGTGCTGATTAGTTTCTGAATGCAGACAAGGTCGCAGTCGAGCTTTCGAGGGTTGCGTTGACAAACTCCTCTGCGATAGTCCCTTGTTGTGAATTACACGACATCTCATCCAATTGGTTCAGCATTTTAAGACCATTCTGTCTTCCCAGGGTGGTAGTCTTTACATGTGCTAAGAAAGAGTATTGTTTAATTAGGAAACCCAGGTAAGTAAAACATATGCACATTTTATAAATGTTCTAGTAAATGGTCTCAAGACGTTGATGGAAAAAGCATTTGAAATCCAAAAGCAAGCTAAATTCACCAAAGTTCGTATGACTTCTGTTTGGCGTTTTAATGCTGCAACCCCATAATTGCTTCTTGTGGCTACATTTTCTTTCATTTTTGTAACAGTTGCACAGAGATTAAGTGGCTAATATGTGAGCTGTTCGCTTAGATTGATTTTCCTGTAAAAGTGAGTTTTTTCATCGCAAACTAGTTGGTGGCGGACCTGCTAACAGTTGGAGGATTTCTTGTAATCCGAGCCCAAAAACACTTTGCATAATTACTGTCAGCGTTCTGAGGCCTACGCCATCTCTTGGCAGGAAAACTTGGTTGTCTTATCCAAAGCAATATAGTTGTCCCCATTTTTGTAGCCAATTAAAAAAAACTTCTGAAAGCTTTTGTTGATTTCTGTGTAACTTTGCATCAGTGTGCGTTTGTTTATGGCCTGTTTTCCGTGGGTCGTTTCCATGCATGTCTGCATAAGAATGTGAGCTTGTTGCTTTTCATGGATAATTAGTTCCCTGATTCTTCCCATAATTGCAGAGGATGAGCCAGCGATATGAGATGACACTGTTTAAGACGAGTACTCGGTGCATGTTAGACTGAAACAGATCCTTTCAATGAAATGCCCCTTTTAATGTTTATTTGCTTTGTATGTGTTGATGAGGTCAGAATAGGGGTCACTTATGTAGAATAGGAAACTAAATATGTCCTCAGCCTTCACATAAGACGGTGTTGTATAAGTGCTGATTAGTTTCTGAATGCAGACAAGGTCGCAGTCGAGCTTTCGAGGGTTGCGTTGACAAACTCCTCTGCGATAGTCCCTTGTTGTGAATTACACGACATCTCATCCAATTGGTTCAGCATTTTAAGACCATTCTGTCTTCCCAGCCATGCAGAGCACAAAGAATTGTACAAGGATCTGCCTTTTAATTTGCTCCACTGGCGAAATCCTTTAAGGTCTCTGCACACTGAGTCTGAATTTTTCGTCTGAAATTTTCGCACGTTGAAAAATAAATACGGCCTCACGTTGTCAATCACGTTTACACACTGCCTCCGAAACTTTCGTCCGTCATAAAAAAATTCAGACCAGGTTTCGATTTTCTGCGTTTTCGCATCCGTAGCAAGCATTTTGATAGGAAAGGATGACGAATACGAAAAAAAAAACGCATACGAAAATTTCGGACTCAGTGTGCAAGGACCTTTACTGTGGTGCCAATCATTCTTCTGACGTTCATTTGACACTTTTTTTTTTAATTTATTTTTTTTTTTTCTCTAGAGGTTTGACACCCGCCATATAGATGGCTGATTTCCACATCAGACGTAGTGAGAGGATTGAGAAATCCAGGAACATCCCCAAAGATGATATAATAATTCAACCTTAGCTCTTAAAATCCAAATTTTTCAGGAGAGCTACAGCTGCATACTGTACTTCTTTGATGTAGCCTGTGCAGACATTAGTTTTGCTCTCAGGCCGCCACTTCTTTGCCCTCAGTAGTGCACAGAAGGAAAAGTTCAAAGAGTAGCGTGATATTTCCCCTCTCTTCCTCAGTTCATTCATGTTTGCGCTCTGTCCCGTATCATTTCCCCCGCAATATGTCGCATCGCACTGCTGCTTTCAGTTTCTCCCCAGAGTTCTTTCTCTTTTTGATTTCGCTCCTCACTTTTTTTCTCTTCCACGTCTCTTTCTTTCTCTCCTCTTTCTTGATTTCACCCTTCTGGCCACCTCTGCCACTCTGCTCTCTCTCTCTCTCTCTCTCTCTCTGCTATTTCAGTTTCTCCCCAGAGTTCTTTCTCTTTTTGATTTCGCTCCTCACTTTTTTTCTCTTCCACGTTTCTTTCTTTCTCTCCTCTTTCTTGATTTCACCCTTCTGGCCACCTCTGCCACTCTGCTCTCTCTCTCTCTCTCTCTCTCTGCTATCTCTCTCACATTCCTTTCCTGTGTTGTGGAAGTTGAGCCCTATGTCAGGACCCCTCGCCGAAGAGCCCTGTACCTCTGCCCCTGCTGTGCCCCTGAAGGTAACGTAAACCCCGTCATGTTTGCTGCCGGCCAGCTATGTTACCATAACAACATGGCCAGCGGCGTCACTTTGACAATCCACTGGACCTGTGGAGTATTGCTTTTGCCCTTCAACTACAAAGTCTACTCCTCTCCCCTGCCCATGTGTGTCCAGGCTTAGCGGATTTCCCCCAGCAGATTGCGTCAGTGCTTCTGATGTACAAACACAAATTTGTAGCAGCAGTAGGGCTGGATGATATTTTTCAGGCCTTTTGCCAGTATTCGATTCCATATCTAAATGAATGCATTTGCTGCAAAATGTTATAAGACTGATATTTGATTTATTTCATTTTTAATTTCAGCATTTGATTTGATTTTGTATCACAAAGCATTTTTTTATTTAGTGGTGTTATTAATTAGAATTATTTATATCTAAAGAAAAAAAATCTTAATTTCTTAAAATTCGCAGTAGGGCTGGATGATATTTTTCAGGCCTTTTGCCAGTATTCGATTCCATATCTAAATGAATGCATTTGCTGCAAAATGTTATAAGACTGATATTTGATTTATTTAATTTTTAATTTCAGCATTTGATTTGATTTTGTATCACAAAGCATTTTTTTATTTAGTGGTGTTATTAATTAGAATTATTTATATCTAAAGAAAAAAAATCTTAATTTCTTAAAATTTTTGCCTAATCGCTTGTTTGCAAATGGTTTTGCCATTTTTTTAACTTTCGGTTTTAATGATAGTTTTGAAACTAAAAGTGTGCCAATAAAATGTAGCAGCACAAATCCAAAATGCTTCAATAGTCAGATGTAGCTAGCTGTAACAGATGTAGCATATTTTATTTTATTTATGTAGTTGCCAAATAGATTCAGTATGCTTTAAGCAAGAAGCAACATTTGAATTTTATTGATATGCACAAACATTGTAATAAACAGGAATACTATGTATTACATTTTAAAACTTGTGTATGTGCCATGCAAGGATTTTCATGAACAGTTGAACCAAATAAACTGTTAAATCAGCATTTGAGTCAGGAAATTTGAAAGAATTGATTCAGGCGAGGTAATCAAATTTGCCAGAATTGTATGCTATTAAAATTCTATATCAGCAACAAAAAATTTAATATGTGGTAAATGATTGGTATATCACCCAGCCCTCAGCAGTAGCAGCATACGTTAGGCACATATTTTGGCTTTACATATCAAGGTTCTACTTTTATTTTCTACACACTTTACTTTAGACTTCCTAAAGAGGATAAGCATAGCATGAAATGCGTTTTCAATTAGTACATTAGAGCAGACCTGATACAATGACAGACTGTGTTTTTTTGGGGGAAACTGCTCTGCTGACTGTAAGTGTGAATTTAAATAACAGCATGATTGTCGTTTGCTCTTCACGAGTTCTAAAACTGTCAGCGTTTTACCTGTCCCAACCTCACAGCTCCTTTACAGAGCTGTATCGTTTAATAACAGAAACAACTGATCAACCAAATAACAGAAGATCCAACAGTGCTTTTAACGTTTGCTTTAGTTCTTCTCAAAGCATGCGGCTTAAAAGTGCATCTGCTCATCCACACTCTCATGTTTGAGTGGACCGTCAAGCATAAACCAAACATTATGGTGCTTTAATGGCAGATGGTTCCTTGATGTCCATGTGTCACATCAAGGAATCCATTATCTTTGATCATCAAAGATTTTTTCAAAATACCTCATACAAACGTTACACTAGAACGGCTAGCAGCACCAGTCCGATTCGTGAACGAATCATTCAGAGCGGGTGTTGTGAACCGGTTCAAATGATTCATCTGAAAGATCCGACTTTAAAGGCTGAAGTTCACGAGTCTGTCTGTCATCGCTGAAGGAAACCTCTGGCTGTGAGAATGAACGTGTCGAGTTTCAGAGACTGCAAGGCAAGTTATGAATTGCGTTTACAATGTGTAATTCGCAGTGCATGCGTTTAACGGCAGCAACTTTTATGAGTTTTTCGAGATAATAAAAACTGCAAATCCGAACTCGTTACATAAATGTCTATATAAAAGTTAGCTGAACCCTGTTAGTGGCGTTTACTTAGTTAAGATCACTTTATTAAGCTAAACAGTGGAAGACAAAAACTTTGTAAACAATACAACCTACATAATACACGTTGTAAACAGTACAGACAATAAGTGCACAAACATGTAAAAGCTGCAGTTATTCATAAGAATAGGTTTCAGTTTGTAATTTGTCAGCAGTTTCTGTATCACAATAGATCAGTTTACTTGTTTAGAAGAAGTAAAGTTAATGTGTTTTGCATGTTCTGCACAGTATATTGCATTAGATATTGTATTAAATATTGCGTTGGGGGCACAAAACTAGTTCAAGCAATCTTACTAGGCCAACAAATTTCAATTACACTTCATACAGTGTATCATTTCTGTTGTGCATGTGTTGTCAGGCATGGAAATCAGAAGGTCTGCCCCTGTCCACCAGCAGTAATGAGGCCTGTAAACTATACGATGCTATACTGTCTCAGGTACATATGCATATGCTGATACTGATAACTGTGTGTATTTGTATAACTAACCTGAATATTTCTGTCTCTGGTGATCAGTATGTGTCCTGGCGTAATAATGAGACACTGGGAGGAATAGAAGGCTGTGTTACAGCCGTCAAAGCTGCAGACCCGGACTTTGGTATGTGATTGCAACACTGTCCATTGTAGTCCATTAAAAGCCATTGTAAAAGAAAAAAAGGTTGTAAATATTAAGTGGTTTCTGGATTTCAGCTGTGGTATTCTGCTATCACATTGTTTTTAAATCACCCCACAAGGATTTCTCACATAATATTTAAGTATTTTTGTGTTTATTTGGTAAGTAGCCATGTAATAAGTGTGAGAATGTGCATTCAGCTGGTCATTATCGCAAGATAAACTCCTTCACAGTGATACAAGCCAGTCAAGGCTTTCCTAAGTCCTCATTAGCGTCTTCTCTGTGCTGCAGTGATGGGTCATGTGATCTCTACTGGGCTGGAGTTGGTAGGAACAGGAAGTTCAGTCCTGCGGGACGAGAGATTGGCCAGCGCTGTGAGGAGGACTGTGGAGTTGGCCGACACTCAGGAGCTCACGTCTAGAGAGAGGAACCATGTGAAAGCCGTGGAGCTCTTCTCTAAAGGGTGAGTGCATGAGAACATTCAACAGGTGACATTATGAACGTTTCACATCTGCCCACTCAATAAAAGGATTTTCTGTATTTTTATGGCGATTTTGCAGCCAGTGTTGTAAATGGAGGTCTTTTTCTGATTCATTTTAAGCAAAGTTGCCTTCGGCCCACAAGCAGTTATGAATTGGTTCTTTTAAGATTCATGCTCACTTGTATCCTTGGGCAGAAAAGAGTGTGACTGTCATATGAAAGTTTTAGCCTGATTAAAATTCTTGAATAAAGAAACCTTCGTACAGACGTTTTCCAATCATTTCTGTTCTCAGCACTAATGAATTTGCTTTAGTAAAACCAAGAGTATTTTGTCAAAAGAGCACTTTTAACAGAGGGGTCGTTGGAGGTGGCTAATTTAATTTGAGTTTTTTTTACATTTTGGGTGGTAAAAAAAATTCTGATTTGAAAAGGACTGTCGTCAGAATAATTTTGACTTTAATACAGTGTTATCATAAACTAAAACTATTTAAAATCATATTCAGTCATTGAAATAAAGCTGAAATAAAATCTAAATATAAAACGAAAAAATTATAATTAGAAATGGTGAATTATTAGTAGTGCTGAGATGAGTTTAAGTTGAAGTACTAAAATTACATTTAAAAAAGGTAAATAGAAATATATATTTTTTAAATCCAAAACGGTTATTAAAACTTCAAATCAATTAAAATGAAAATATAAAAATAAAAGCTAATTAAACATGAAAAAATACTATAATAGTGTATACATGCTACTAAAAAAAACATACATTTGTAAATGTCAAATGAATTATGGATGAAGTAGATTGAATGGTGTGTTTCAGAGCCCTGCACAAGGCCTGTGGGGTTTGGGAGGGTGTTTTGGTGGATCACCCCACAGACATGCTGGCACTGAAGTTTGCACATGATGGATTTTTCTACCTGGGTGAACAGACTGAGATGAGGGACTCGGTGGCCAGGGTTCTGCCCCACTGGAAACCGCATATGCCGTTCTACAGGCAGGTGCCCGGCCAGTGCTCCACCAATGCTGTCTTGGAATGCATTTTACCATGTGATGAGTTGTGAATTACTTGTAAAATATATATTGTACTATAGTATATACAGTATTATGTTTTCATTGGATGTTTTCTGTTTTTTCCAGTTATCTTAAAGGGATGTATTCCTTTGGGCTTCTTGAGACTCATTTGTATGATGAAGCTGAAAAAATGGCAAAAGAGGTAGTTTTGATTAACTACATATTAAATTTATGTTGTTCATTAGTATTGCTCACTACTTTGTTATGGCACTATAATGTAAAAAATGACTAATTAAGCTATAATTCATGCATTATTAATTATGATTATATTCATATTTTATGTGATAAACCTCTTTTTCATGCAGTAGACATAGTAAATGTGCTGTTCTTGTCTTGCAAAACTGTTGAAAAAACAGAATATCAGATTTCAGTTTCACAAGTCCAATAAAATGTAGTGTACTGGACAATGAATATTTTATAGTTCCCCACACAGAAAATTAGAACTATTTAATTTCTTATATTTTTTATTTTTTACTTATAATTTTATACCAACAAACAAGTAAATAAACTTATATTTAAAGGTAATTACTAAAAGTATTTTCTGCTTTATAAATATCATTAACTGAATGCACCATTATTGTAATTCATTGTGCCTGCAGGCCCTGGCTCTGACCCCTGAGGACGGATGGAGTGTCCACTCTGTGGCTCATGTCCATGAGATGAAGGCAGAGATGGACAAGGGACTGGAGTTCATGGCCTCTACAGAGAAAGACTGGATGGTCAGAAATACCATCCAGAACATATAAAGATTAACATGTAGAAGCACACTGTGATTGTAAAGAAGATTGTAAAAACTTTGGTCATATAGTGTTATATCTCCCCTAAAGGTGTGTGACATGCTGGCATGTCATAATTACTGGCACTGGGCTCTATATCACATTGAAAAGGTAAAATTCTAACAACATGGGATGCAAAAAATGATTACTTTTTACTTTATTACTTTAAAACACATTTTTTCAAAACATTTATCCATGTGGAAAAATTCGAATTTTCTTTTCTATATATATATATATATATATATTTTGTATTTATTTATTTTTACCATTTTCATTTTTTTTCACACACACGTTAATTTTATTTATTTAGTCAATTGTTTTTTATCCACAGGGTAATTATGAAGCAGCTTTGAAGATTTTTGATGAGCAGGTCAGTGCTCTGCTGAGCTCTTGCCACTAACATTATATTTGCTAACAAAGAAGTGGCATGGTACTACGGTGGTTTCCAATATAATATTTTTTTCTGCGTATCATGGTAGTAGCATGGTATTCTTTGAACTGTCAATAACAAGGCACAGCATTCAGTGTATATCAAAGATAGTGGCATCTGATACCACCCGCAGTACCACCACAGTACTTATTTTTCAAGTGTATGATAAATTTTGCAGGCATGTAGTGAATGTAATTAGTCACACCAGAGGAGAAGTGTGAATCCTGTCATGTGTTCCATATGGAATGTGACGGATTCAGGCTGGGGAAAGTTGAACTGATGTAGACAGGAGCATATGGGTGTCAGGGCAAAATCTTTTGGCTACACTCTCTTGAATATATACTGCAGGGGCACACTCTCAACCGACCGTCAGTCAATGGAAATTAGAATATTGAAAGCTGTGAAACTAAAGTCTAAAGCAATTATGTAACTGATAATTCTTTATTTTGTAAAATCTTTATCTTGAATGGGAGGGTTGATGTGATGTGATCTCAGCAGGTGCATTTAGTCAGTCAAGTGAAGCCACAGCACTCTTTAGAAGAGCACTTTATATTTAGAAAGTTGTTAAAAATGTAGATAACACGCCTTAATAACTTTCATAAGCCATTAACAAACATTACATAACTTAAATCAGCTCAGTTATATAAATCCCAGTAGTTAAAGTAGTGTATTGTGATTTTACATGGCCAGACGTTTGAGACCACCAGAACCCATCTGTGCTTGTTGAAAATGTAATATTAATATGGAGTTTGGCCTCCCTTTGCTGCTGTATTTTCTTCCACACTTCTGTGAAGGCTTTCCATGTATGTTGGATCTTGGATGTGGAGATTTCCTTCCTTTCATGCATCAAGCATTTTAGGTAGTGATGTTTAAGTTCAGGTCAGGTCAAGTTATTTCATGAAATCATTCTAGTTTGGACATTTGTTTTTGCCAACTATGCTAGAAGAGAATGCATACACTGCATTATATTTAAAATGATGGCCTCTACATACTCTGTATGCTTGATTTTATGCACCTGTTCACAATGGATATAGCTGAAATCGTCAAACCTGTTGATTTTAAAGGGGCATCCATATTTATGGAATTAGTTAGAATTATCTGAATTATTCAGTATATGACTTAGTTTCGTGACCTGTCAAAGTCATTATATAATGTAATAATTTGAATGAAAATTGAGATTGTTAGTGGTAATGTGACATTTGAAACCTTTCTTCAGGTTTCTCGGCGCAGTGTGAAGTCTGGAGCCATGCTGGACGTCGTAGACTCTTGTTCATTGCTCTACAGACTAGAGATGGAGGGTGAGATATCATCCAGTCTCAAAATAGAGATTGAAAACAGAACAACTCACTGTTTCTGAGCAGGAGGTTGAGTCTATTTCTGGTAGGAATCCATCAACAGCCAGCGTATGCTGAACACATTCGCATTTGACCGTTTAATCAAGGCAGGTTGTGTCTGAAGTCTGCGCTGGAATATAACATGTGAATCTGCTGTGTTGAAAAGCCATGATGTGATGTGAAAAGCACTTGAATGTTGTTAGGCATGCTTCTGAACCTTGAAAACGAGTGTATTTTGGGTAAAGAACTAGACTGGTGAAAACAGCAGATGGCTGGGGTTTAAAATGTGGGCATTGCTTGTACTGTAAACAACAGGACCGGGCTGTTGCTAAACAGAAACAGACACATGAATCTGTTATAAAATAAAATAACTGATCTGTATTTATATTTTAAAAATGTCTTGATTTATGTTTAAAACACACAAAAAAAGGAAAAACTATTATATTAAACAATTTTGCATCTCAAGTTTAGACATAGCAAAAGTACTGATTAAGAAAACAATTTTTGCAGTCAAGTTCCTTGGAAAGGCTTGGGAAAAAAAAGAAAAACATGTTTCCCTTCATGTTTCCTTGTGGAACATGTAGTTGCAGGTAGAGACATTTACAGTGCAATCTGTGTAGTTCAGCCAGTCATCTAGAAGATATTTTATCTTTTGGGACGTGAGGATTTGTGACATTCCACAGAGAAGATAAATAGAAGATAAAGGGGAGTTCAACCTTTCTGCTCTTGATCTTAGGGTGATCTGGTTTGAAAAATGGCTAACGTTACATAAAACTGCTCTAGCTCTTTTTTTATTTAGCCTATTTATGGGCACAGTGGAAGTACAGATTGTCATGATCTGTTTTCAAGGATGCGTTTAAAGTCTTTGCTGAAAAGTATAGTCAGTTTTACTTTCAAGCAGTTTTACAGAAGCACTAACCAGAATGTACTGTAGTCATGTGTTTATTTAGAAAAAAAAAAGTTATTAATAAAGTAGCCTCTGAAGTCCATTCTAAAGCATCAAACCATGCAAGTTTGTGTGTTCTGTAAATAACTCTAAAGAGCTCAAAAGTTTTTTTACTATGCTAATTCGCAGGACAGCGTTCACTTGAACTTTGGTTCGCAAACATGAACTTTCACATGCGTATGAATGAAAACGGATGGAGTGTGAAGTCTATCGTGACTGCACCTTGAGACATCAGGAGGGAAGCTGGTAGCAGCCAGTGAAGCGTCCCTCTCTGTCTGGCTGGTTTAGCTGCCTGTAGGCATGGTTCAGAAACACTGATGAGCTGGGATGTGAAACTGGACGTGTTGCATTATGGTTGAATAAGAGGCAGGTTTTCGTGCTGAAATGCACCCAAAGTGGTGCAGCTGTTTGTTTGTGTGTATAAAATGTTTTTCATTGCAGGTGTGAGCGTGAAGGACCGCTACCGAGAGCTGCTGCAGGTGACCCAGCCACATACAGAAGACCACACGTTACTTTTTAATGACCTGCACTTCCTCATGGCTTCCCTGGGTAGCAAGGAGACCGCCACCACTCAGCGCCTGCTGGAGAGTCTCCAGGAACTAGCTAAGTGAGCCGCAAACATTACATAACCCACTCAAGAGATTACATTGCAGCCAGGTTCTGCTCACGGGTGGGAGTTTGAGAAGGTCGAGTTGTGGATGAATGTACCGTGTCTTCAGGCACCGTGTAAGATTTCTAAGAAATGTCCCTGCTCTGGGGAAGACTAGTGTTTTCAAGGCTGATGCGCTGCATGCATATTCATTCCAATTTGTCATAGCAGCCAAAACAAACGTCCAGGAAAGGTTGTACAGAATGAACACAGAGTGTATCGAAAGTATCACAGAGTACAAAAATACATTTCTTGTCAGCATGCTGTGTTTTATAAGATAGCATGATGGAGAAGAATCCTCTGGGAGCTGTATTTTCAGCACAGCATCTGTTCAAAGAAGGCAGTGTTTTCACAAAGTGCACAATGTTTTTCGTTACCCACTCTTTATCTGTAGGCTTTTGGCAACAATAAAAAAGACCAGACCATCTAAAATATATATATAAGGCAGTTATGTATTTTCATGTACTGCACAAATGTATGCTGTGAAAATTCAAAAACATTATAAATGTGTAAAATCTGCAAAATATTTAGTTCCTATTAAGTTGACACTATTTCTACTTCGTTACCCACTCTTTATCTGTAGGCTTTTGGCAACAATAAAAAAGACCAGACCATCTAAAATATATATATATATATATATATATATATAAGGCAGTTATGTATTTTCATGTACTGCACAAATGTATGCTGTGAAAATTCAAAACATTATAAATATGTGTAAAATCTGCAAAATATTTAGTTCCTATTAAGTTGACACTATTTCTACTCGGCATTAAGGTAATGTTGAGTAACAAACAAAACTATGGCTTAATATATCAATAGAATAAAATAATTTTGATTTCAATTAATTTGATAAAGCAGAATGAAACCGTATTAGGGGCTGTTCACACAGAATCATATTTTTCTATGTAAGCACACGGTAGACAGATGTGTTTGACCGTTGCGTTCATGTCTTGCATCTATTGCAGTGTCTCTTTTAAACTTAAAAAAAAAAAAACTCCTCTAGACCTTACTTTTTTTTGTTCCAGTATTCTGCGTCTCACATTTTTGCGATCCATTGTGAGATCCGTCTAGCACATATTTACATTGAAAAACAATGCAGCACAAAAACGCATTCTGTGTGAATGTCCCCTTAACCTGTATGTAATTACTAAATTATATAAAATTATAAATTGAAATATGAATAATAATAATAATGATAAATAATATTATATTGTTAATAATAATTATTGATTTATTTATAAATTAACACTATTTTAGCTTTGTCGTCAACCTTTTTGTGGACAGTTTGAAAACCTATGGTCTAAACAATTAATAAAGCTTCTAAACATTTGATATAAAACTATATAATTTTCTTGAATAAAATGTTTTGAATAAAAAGTCAGTTCACATTCATGCTGCGGTTAACATACATTGACTAGGGGCTCGCAAACTCCAAAAAAGTTGTATTTGTTGTACAAGGAATGATTAAATGATGACAGAAATGACCATTTGAACACTTTTCCTCCTTCAGAGACCCAGCGGAGAACCATCAGCTCCAGATAGCCGAGCGTGTGGGGCTGCCCATGTGTCAGGCTCTGCTGGAGTATGACCAGGGAAACTACAGCCAGGCCGTGGAGCTGCTCAAACCCATCAAAGACCGCTTTGTAGAGATAGGGGGCAGTGACGCACAGGTCTTTCACCACAGCACTACAGTACGAATAAGATAAGCAGTGTTTCCATTCTAAACAACCTCTTTATTTGTTCTTCTCCAGAGAGATGTTTTCAGTCAGCTCCTTATTCATGCTGCCATGAAGTCTGGAGACAAAGAACACCAACAATTTGCCAGGTAAACGTTGTGTTATACCCTTCTAAGTGAAAAATGCTTTTCAAAAAGCTCATTTGTTGTCTTTTGTGCTTTTATGCTGCACTTTAAAGAAAAAAATTTGAAAAGATAAGATCAAATCTTTAAGATAATAATATTAATAATAAATGATGTTATTTGACAAAACAGGTGTGTTCATATGTTCCACAAAGTTACAATAAAAAAAAAAAATTTTTTTTTACAGTTAACATTTTTTGTCTGATGAAATATATTAATGTATTTGTCAAACAGCTTCATTGAGACAAGTAAATAAATAAATAAAATTGTATTTATATTTAGTTTTATTATGTTGTAGATGTCACTGTGAAATATTTATTGATTTTCTATCTATCTATCTGTCTGTCTATATCGATCTATCTATCTATCTATTATTTTTATTGTTTTGAGTAAACTTCATGCATTTTTTGTTTGTTGTGGGTGGGAAAAATAAAAAATTGCATTTGATAGAGTTTGAATTTTATGTTATGGGAACGTTCCTTTAAACCTGGGTTTCTCAACTTGGTTTTGTCTTCTAGTCGCTATTAACTAATCTGTGTTAGTTAATATATAACTAACTAAATAACAAAAAAAACAATAACTTTTGTTAACTGAAGAGTATAATAGATCAAAAGCCATGGCCTTTTAAAAAAGAAAAATGGGTGAAAATTCTCTGCATTCTTTGAACTGGTTGTGAACAAAAGCACACAACAGAAGTGCAGTCATTTTCATGTAGAAATGAATAAAACTATGCCATACTAGGCCACAGGTTTCCCATTAAAGATGAATTGTCATGTCAGTTGATGTGTTAATTATAACCAAACTCTCTGTGGATGCCAGGTATTTCAGTGTAATTCAGATTCAAACATACATTTTCATGTTGCATTTCATTAGTATGCAGTGCTCATAAATCCAAACTCTTCCAAATCGCAAACTCCCACCTGTTCTACACAGGTTGTACACAAAAAGTGCATGTGAATATTTTTAAAATGCCTCATTCAGACAGAAATGTTCTCCTGCAGGGATTTTCTTGGACTCTTTCTGAGGAAGCAGGTGTTGTGTGGTTTTGTCCCTAGATGCATGCTGATCGAGAGAGACGCAGTGCGGCCAAACTCCCTGCTCACAGACCGTCTGATCCAGAGAGCCCACTCCTTACATGTTTAAATTCAGACCCCATTCCCTTCACGGTTAACCGCCTGTTCTCTGTTGGTTTAATTACGAGCTGCTTTCCTAACACATTTAACTAGACATCAGATCAGAGAGCCTGAGTACAGCCTAAGAGTTTGTGCTGAGCAAAGTCTTGTGTTTAATGGGTTCACTCCTCCAGCAGTGTTAAACTGTTAGTCTGGTCTCTTCCTCCTACATCGCAAGACATAAATGAAATTGAATGTCTTTGAAAATATTTTCATTTTGCATTACGTGTTAATCAAGTCCGAACAGTAGTCATGCAACAAATGACCGTGATTATTCAGTGCTGTATGCATTAAAAATAAACTTGCAACTATGCCTCCAGACTTTTGAATTTGTAATGAAGAAATAAACAAACGCACAAGCTTTACAGACAAACTTTTTTTTTATTATTAAATAGCAGAAAAAATGTAAACCAAAATGGCAAATAAATAAGACCTGGCTCCGAGGCATAGTGAAATGAAACCGATAGGAAATTGTGCTGGAAGTGTGAGAGCAGTCAGTGCAGAATGAAAGCATCACTCCCGAATGTGAGAGAGTTTGGCGGCACTGCAGGTGATTGTCTGCTGCTTCTACATGACAGATCTGATCTCTTTCTGGATCTCAGAAATGAGGATCTGAGACAGAACGATGCCTGCGTATTATTCAGTGCTGTATGCATTAAAAATAAACTTGCAACTATGCCTCCAGACTTTTGAATTTGTAATGAAGAAATAAACAAACGCACAAGCTTTACAGACAAACTTTTTTTTTTATTATTAAATAGCAGAAAAAATGTAAACCAAAATGGCAAATAAATAAGACCTGGCTCCGAGGCATAGTGAAATGAAACCGATAGGAAATTGTGCTGGAAGTGTGAGAGCAGTCAGTGCAGAATGAAAGCATCACTCCCGAATGTGAGAGAGTTTGGCGGCACTGCAGGTGATTGTCTGCTGCTTCTACATGACAGATCTGATCTCTTTCTGGATCTCAGAAATGAGGATCTGAGACAGAACGATGCCTGCGATCTGTAGATCAAACAGAAGAACTGTGTCAGGACAGCAGTGTGCATGGAGAGAGGATAGTAATTTCTGTTTCTGCCCAACACCCACTGAAAAATTCATGAATGGAAATGCAGTTCATTGCATTCAGTGATACGGGATACGAATACACAGCATTCATTTAAATAAGAACCTCAATCTTAAAAGATGATATATACATATATATATTGGAGGTGCATGGATTTGTTGAATTACTTTTGACTGTGTCTTGGGAATGTGTGTATAATTCAGGTTGTCTGTATCTATATCCTTAATTATATGAATTATTAAAAAGGTCACACACACAGAGAGATATATGCTTCACTGATTTATAATGAACAGACACGATATTGCCAGTGTCTGTCCACAAAAAGGTTGAAGACAAAGCTAAAATAAATAAATAAAGAAATCAATAATTATTATTATTAATATAATATTATTTATCATTATTAATTTCTTTCTTCTGATGAAACATGAAAGAACATATTTTGATGAATGTGGGTACTTGATGGTCCCCAGTGGCTATAGTGTTTTTCCTCCATACTGTGGGAGTCAATGGGACAGTTTGGTTCAATTGTGTAGTTACCCATATTTTTCCAAATATCTTCATGTTCAACAGAAGAAAGAAACTCATACAGGTTGTAAACAACTTCATGGTAAGTAAATGATGTCAGTTTTTTTGGGGGGGGTGGACTATCCATTAAATACTGATTGCTAAAGCAGTAATATTACGTTACTATTCAGTCCAATTTTTGTTTGTGCAGCAATGTTTAACAATCCTGCTATATTGACCAATCAGCATCTATGATCTGTCTGAGAAACTGAAATCACTCACAAGCTAAATGTTACCTGTGGTAAAGCAAGACCCAGCGTGAGTGCCCCAACTAACAGCAGGTGAGATTCAATCCATATTACAGCTCTGTCTGCACAGCCCACCGGATAGATAGATTTAGTGGTGTCCAGGTGGTTTTGTGTTTGAACCCCAAAACCACACATGGTGTTGATCACAGTCTGAAATAGTACAAGATGTTTTTAGTCTATATGCAGCAGGGGGCAGTAATGTTTTAGCCTCGTTCTAGTCATGCTTGCTTAATGTACCTCATTTTAAATCTATAGTATACAAATACAAACATGATTCATTATTAGGTGTGCTAAAACAAGCAGCACTATTAATACTATGCGTATTTTTGTCATATCTGGGGACCAGAATATCATCTGAGGGGATTTTGGGAGAATAAGCAAACACCTGCGCACATTAGCAGCCGTCCTGACAAGCACACATGTAAATGACTTAATATTGTAGAGATTCTTAGTGCTTTTGATTCTGTTGTTGATGATTATTCTCATCTGGCATGCACATTTTTAACACCTACCCATCCAACTAGATTTTCTGACTCGACTGCATCCTACGTTATCTAATGGGGGCCGGTCACTTCCCCTTAAGCTTTTTACAACTCTTTTACCACGCAACCTGAGGATGTTGAATTCCCTTTTGTTTAGTGGGCTGCAGATGTAGAATGCAGGTCAAGGTCACATCTCTAGACATATGCAGTTTTCAATTGAATGTTTGCACCAGGAATTTCCTTAATGTGTGGTTTAATCATTCATCACCCTTTTCTACAGAGATTTCACACAGCTTGCAGTATCCATGACTGATAGCTGACAAGAAACCTACACGTTTGCATCTGAAAGGGGATAAAATATCACTTTTAACAGCATTTATAAATATATTTTGTTGATGGTTAAACTAAAGGGGTTTGCTATGTGGTTGCTAGGTTCTGGTTGGTTAGCTGAACATGGACCAGCAAGTCTTTGATGTCCATGGCTCGAGTACTTTTGGCACTTTTTTTCACACTCAATCAGTCCACTGGTTGAAAATTGATTCTAATCTCTTAGAAAAGACTTCTTTAAACTTCTGAATTATGTTATGAACTTAAACGAGTTTAAAATATCAGCTAAGAGTCACTCCGCTATGAGCTATAGTAATACTAGTACAACCTTTGTAACTAGCACCACAAATTAAACTCATGTATGCTTTAGGTCTCCAATTTAAAATAAAATAATTAATTAATAAATTAATGTAATACTTTTATTCCGCAAGGATCAAAAGTGACAGTAACTATTATATAATGTTGTGTAAATTAAATGATATTCTTCTCCAACTTTCTATATATCCAAAAAAATCCTGAAAAGAAGTTTCATGTTTTCCACAAAATTATTTAGCAGCTCGACTGTTTACCATCGATAATAAGAAGACACGTTTTATGAGAAGCAGCATATTAGGATGATTTCTGAAGGATCAAGTGACACTGAAGACTGGAGTAATGATGCTGAAAATTCAGCTTTGCATCACAGGAATAAATCACATGTTCAATTATATTCTAATATAATTCATTTAAATTGTAATAATATTTCACAATATTACAGTTTTACTGTATTTTTTGATCAAGTAAATGCAGCTTTGGGGAGCATAAGAGATGTCTTTCAATAACAAATTACAAATCTTACTGACTCCAAACTTTTAAATGATATCCACAGGTGCTATTTTTAAGTAATTATGCAGAAATGATTATAATATAGATAATACAGTTACTGTACCAGGAACATTTGAGGGAATGCTTTAAATTTGAAGGGGTGAAACTGGGGAAATATAAAACAATATTGTAAAGTTAAATGTAATTATAATGATTTAGAGCTTCAGTCGCACCAAAGTTATTTCAACTCATAAAGCGCCATATGAATCCTCGCTTCACAGACAGACCTCATATCTGCTGCTATTTCTATGTCCATTTTGGATATTCATAACTGCAGATTAAAAATCAGGTGCTTGACTCTCACCTCTCCTGGTAGAGGAGTGCAGCATGAGAAGGGAACCGCACATCTCTCAGTGCTGGGGTTTGACGGGGTGCAGTTGAAGTAGAGGTTCCAGGACCAGTCGGTGTAGTTGTTCCAACCACAGCATTTGAACTGTAAGGAGAAGCGAATGGAGCGAAAGTATTTTTAGACACTGTGTGGTCTCTCAGACCACATATTCACTTTGTGTCTGCTGGACCCATAAGAATTTTCACTATGAGAAGGACAAAGAGGCAGGAGAACATACCATGCTGTATTGGAGAGTAGAACATTTTCTTATTTAGAGAGCCATGCATGTGTTCATATTACCATTACCAAACAAAAGGTAGGTATAGAATATAATGTATAGGTATAGATAGTGCACCAAACATGTCATATTGTATATATATATATATATATATATATATATATATTTCGGCCGCTCTGACCTGTTTAGAGCGTGTTTATCCAGCAATCTCCGTAGACATTTGCCAAGGGAACAGAGATCATAATATTTAGGTCTGCCAAGGAGTGGCTCTAAATCGGTGATCTATGTTCTGTTTGAGTATCTTATCAGCATTTCGACACGTCTCACGGATTGAATCGGAGCACACATTTAGCATTTGAGCCAAGCAGCTGCTTTGGACGTCATGCCAAAATGGCACCGCTCGGTCATCCGCAGACTTGAGAGGCAAGAAAGCAATTCAGAACCCATAAATTCTCCTCGAGTTGCTGCTGTGACAACGGTGTCGAAATTGAAACTTTGTATTACTGATACGTTTGGTAAACCCAATCTGTTTAACTTCACAAAGCTCTTACTGATGTGATTATAACTGGGCTAATTAGCGGCACAGGCCATCATCGTTAAAGATGAAGGCGTAGAAGAAGGGCAAAGGCTGACTCGACACTTTGAATCCGTCTTTCGTGGCACTTTGTTGCAGAGTGCAATAAACCGATGACCACATACAGTTTTGTTGAGCTGATGAGATGAAAAATAACACAACTTTGTCTTTGCACTAATGCTAGACTACAAAGACGGAGAACAAAAGGGGAGGGATTGTGTTCAAATAAAGGATCAAAATGAAGGATCACTGTATAACTGAACTCAAATTTGACATTTTCTGAAATTGTGAGTGGTGTTTGCCTGTGCAACGTTTGCTAGAGTGTTGTTTGGGGTTTGCAGTGGCTAAAGCATTCTGAGTGGTTGTTAGCGTGTTGCTATGTGGTTGCTAGGTTCTGGTTGGTTAGCTGAACATGGACCAGCAAGTCTTTGAGTCCATGGCTCGAGTACTTTTGGCACTTTTTTTCACACTCAATCAGTCCACTGGTTGAAAATTGATTCTAATCTCTTAGAAAAGACTTTAAACTTCTGAATTATGTCATGAACTTAAACGAGTTTAAAATATCAGCTAAGAGTCACTCCGCTATGAGCTATAGTAATACTAGTACAACTTTTGTAACTAGCACCACAAATTAAACTTATGTATGCTTTAGGTCTCCAATTTAAATTAATTAATTAATTAATGTAATACTTTTATTCCGCAAGGATCAAAAGTGACAGTAACTATTATATAATGTTGTGTAAATTAAATGATATTCTTCTCCAACTTTCTATATATCCAAAAAAATCCTGAAAAGAAGTTTCATGTTTTCCACAAAATTATTTAGCAGCTCGACTGTTTACCATTGATAATAAGAAGACACGTTTTATGAGAAGCAGCATATTAGGATGATTTCTGAAGGATCAAGTGACACTGAAGACTGGAGTAATGATGCTGAAAATTCAGCTTTGCATCACAGGAATAAATCACATGTTCAATTATATTCTAATATAATTCATTTAAATTGTAATAATATTTCACAATATTACAGTTTTACTGTATTTTTTGATCAAGTAAATGCAGCTTTGGGGAGCATAAGAGATGTCTTTCAATAACAAATTACAAATCTTACTGACTCCAAACTTTTAAATGATATCCACAGGTGCTATTTTTAAGTAATTATGCAGAAATGATTATAATATAGATAATACAGTTACTGTACCAGGAACATTTGAGGGAATGCTTTAAATTTGAAGGGGTGAAACTGGGGAAATATAAAACAATATTGTAAAGTTAAATGTAATTATAATGATTTAGAGCTTCAGTCGCACCAAAGTTATTTCAACTCATAAAGCGCCATATGAATCCTCGCTTCACAGACAGACCTCATATCTGCTGCTATTTCTATGTCCATTTTGGATATTCATAACTGCAGATTAAAAATCAGGTGCTTGACTCTCACCTCTCCTGGTAGAGGAGTGCAGCATGAGAAGGGAACCGCACATCTCTCAGTGCTGGGGTTTGACGGGGTGCAGTTGAAGTAGAGGTTCCAGGACCAGTCGGTGTAGTTGTTCCAACCACAGCATTTGAACTGTAAGGAGAAGCGAATGGAGCGAAAGTATTTTTAGACACTGTGTGGTCTCTCAGACCACATATTCACTTTGTGTCTGCTGGACCCATAAGAATTTTCACTATGAGAAGGACAAAGAGGCAGGAGAACATACCATGCTGTATTGGAGAGTAGAACATTTTCTTATTTAGAGAGCCATGCATGTGTTCATATTACCATTACCAAACAAAAGGTAGGTATAGAATATAATGTATAGGTATAGATAGTGCACCAAACATGTCATATTGTATATATATATATATATATATATATATATATATATTATTAGTATTTTTTTTTTAAATAAAATTATTTTTTTCCAGCAAGGATGCATTACATTTATCAAAAATGACAGTAAATTAAGTAAATTTTGGTTGTAGAAATGCACATGACTGCTTATAGTGTCTTACATGTTTTAGAATTTGTAGAGTCTGAGCAAAATAACACCCTTACCTCCTTTTGGATGTAGTCCATTAGGTTTTGAAGGTCCAGGTCATCTCGATAGTGCACAATAGCCTTTTTCACAAATTTCTCCAGAGCATCGCGTGTCTGTGAACATGACACTTCATACAGTCTAGCCACCAAGTATATTTCCATACATACTTAAAAATCAAACACTTCCATCTGGGTTGTATATGCATATGTAATTGTGCTACGGGAGACAGGTCGACAGCGCTAATTCACCATGGCGGCTCTAATAGCATATGCTTTAGTGTGGTAATTAACTCTTGGGGCCCTCCTGAGCTCTCTGCTTCTCCCCTGTCAGTTCCTCTAATGCTGGCATGTTCAAGCACCTCTGAATGTCATTAACGGGAAGCCTCCAAGAAAACCTCCATTGAAACAGAACAGTTGGTTCCACTTTGATGTGGCAAAGCTCTTTAATCATTAAGCAGCGACGATGCTTGAAGCGACGTCGTTAAACTGCCCTGTTTAACAGTGTGCACTGCGCTCTGACGGTGAAGTATGGTGTGATGTAATACACTCGATGGGACCTTCTCCTGGACTGTAGAACTTTAGAACTTAGGATAAGGTAGAACGATAGGAAACTCTATAGCGGAAATTGGCGTTAAGGATAAGATGAACAATGGAACTGAATGGTGGATTGCTTTTAAATCGACTTGCTATCCCATGAGATGGACTTAGAGACTGACGGATGACTGCTAAAAGAGGTTAACCAAGCCAAAGCCTAATGTTTCAATTAATCTTTAACAACCTGCAGTGTGTGAAAGTCATAACAATGAAATATGTTTCATATGATAGCCCGTATCCTGTATCAGTGCTGCAGAAAACCCGTCTAGTTTATACTCTAAAATTTCAAGTGAAAGCCCACCTGGTCAGAGTAGAAGAAGCCCAGGATTGCAATGACCATTTGGGTTAGAAAGACCAGGGTAAGACTAAATGAGAACTAGAAAGGAGCAGGAAAGAAAACCAAGGAAGTGATAATTGTCCATAACTGCTATTTAATGCTATTTAAATAAGTGATCAAATTAACTGATGATAACAGATGTGTTGGGAAGACCGGGGCTAGTTGTCAATGTCAAAGATTGTACGCCAGTGAATTTTTCACTGTGTAGTTTACACTTTAAAGACATGGCTACTGATATTTAATTAATATTTAGCTTTTATTTTTATCATTTAGATGTGTAATTTGTTTTAGTAATTGTTGTGCTGTTGTTATTTTATTAGGTTTTTTAATAGTACTTTTTAGTTGGGTTTTTTTCCTTTTTAATTTTAGCTAAGTTTTATTTTTTATTTATTTCCAGTCAAATTTTAGTGCATAAAATTAAGCAAATTTTTGTTAATTGCATTTCAAAATTTTTTGATTTGCATCTAATATTTATGTTATTGTATTTCTAATTTATTTGAATTAACAATTTGTTTTAAATAGTTTTAGTTTACAGCTTTAATAAGCCTGATGTGACAACTAGTGCTAGTCTTCCCTATATAGGTAAAGTTTAATCTGAATTTGTAAGTCACTTTGAATACAAATGTGAAGTATGTGCATTAATACTCACAATTCTGAGGAGCCGTATATTTTCTCGCAGAGCTCCGATGCATCCGCAGAAGGTGATGAAGAACATGACCACCCCGACCACAATGAGAAACACAGCAGGATCAATGAAGAATGTGTCACGCACTGCGTCTGTGGAAAAAACCCAGAAACACTGCTAACCTCTCGACTGATCCACACACATCTGCAGTTTATTCAGAGGTGAGGAACACACAACACTTCACATACCTGTTGCTTTCTGAACTTTGGCATATACTCCAATAGCTACAATAAGAAGAGAAAACACCTAAAAATGGATAAATAAACAAATTACATGAAATAATCAAATGCACATCGATCGTCCTCAAAACACAAAATGGGATGGCGTGTGTGTGTATTTATAAGTTTGCATTTTGGTGTCCACATCAAAATGTACAAAAGTGATTTTATATATGTTTGCATATTAAATGCCTACTATAGTGTCTACTCTGTTTAAAAATGTGAAAATAAAATGATCATGTTGATGTTACATGGACATTCAGTGTAACAGATATATTTATGCAAAAACGAAACAATATAATTAATATTATTGTACATAAAATAAAAATAGCAAAATATATAAAAGAAAAAGTGAATATATAATTTCTGTATGTTTGTGTGTGTGTATATATACACACACACACACACATTCTTGCACCAGTTGCTTATAAGCTATTGAAACCATAGCTCAGAAATATTAAGTTTGTTCTGGGAAAAGCTCTAGAGTGATTTGTTTTCAGATGACACTTGACTTGATATTGTTTTATATAATGAAGTCACATTCAGACATTTAAAGTAGTTTTATATTGGATTATTGGAAGTTATTTTTGAAATACATTGGTTTCTCCATATAAATATATTATTACTGGTTATTATTATTATTTTAATCAAAGGCTGCATTCCCAGAGCTAAAGGGTAAGAGTCTCTGAGCAATAGCCTGGTCCTGAGACCCTGTTGGCAGTGCTGGTAATATTGCTGCAGTCACCATGTGGTACAGTATATGGTTTTTGTGTGTCTGTGAGTGCCACTGCAGTTCCATTATGCAGGTGAAGAGTCTTCCACCAGAGTTTATAAAAGCAGTTGAATCCTATCATCTCGCTCCTTAAGGATTGATGACAATACTTTGAGAGCATCTATGTACTTAGCTTGCATATGAAATACAAGGAATCAGGTTAAAGAGCCATTCAGAGGCTTTTTTGGTGCAGTGGAGAAACAGCCACTCCATATACGTGGTTTTGTGCTTTTCTGAAAAACCCAGCAAGCCAGTGCGGCTGGAACAATAGACTAATGGATTATGCCGTCACACTCGGTCCAAAGGTCCATCTGTTGTGCACAAACATTGGTTTAGTGTGAAAGAGTGTGATTTGGCAGTGCTGTTCATGTGAACACAAAAGAAAAAGTTTCCAGCACAACACTCACTCACAAAAGACAATTAATGGCAATCACATTCCGCAGATCATTTATTTTCAACGAGAGTTGGCGATTTGAGTGACGGCAACTGCTGGTAATGTGACAAAATTCAGCAGTGTTTAAAATGAGAAAGACACAGTGTGTGGCTTTTATTCCATTTCCATTTATTTTAATGTTGAATCAAACCTTTTTCAGAAAGGTTTAGTTTTTGGTTTGTTTAATAGTCAGTACGTTTACATGGACAACATTACTCCGATTTGAATAAGATTAAGACAATACTCTGATTAAGAATCTACCATTTAAACAGAGATTTTTGATTACCTTAATCCGGCTGAAGTCATAATCGAAGTAAACATAAATCGAATTAAGATGTGGAGTATTCCTATTTTAGTCGCATTACTAAAGTGCAGAATAGATATGTAAACACCTTAATCACATTATTACCGTTGTGTAGGACTTTTCGCCGCATGTTGCGACAGGATACACACACGGTAGTGCTCAACCGTTTGACGGCAAATAAAAGAGCTTCAACACCCGCCGTCTGTATGCACGTACAAATAATTAACTGCACTTGAAGCTTTCATAAAATAAAAAATGAAACACCCAAAACTGTACATGGCATCATCACAAAGACGAACTATATGTTTATACGTGAAATTCCGGCGGGGACGTCGGATGGCGTCACGTGGGGACATAATGACGTGTGCCATTAATCGAACTATGTACTATAACATGTAAAATGGGAACATGAAAGGAATATTCTAAAAGAAACTCATGTAAACACCATAATCATAATATTGGCTTATTTAAAATAAGGTAAATAATTAGATTACTGATGTCCATGTGAACGTAGTCAGTCACCAAATTATCTAGATAGCTAACAGAAGATGTTTTGCTGAGTCTGACTTGCAAATGAAAAAGCTTTGGGGTCAGTGTATACATACATAAATATACATATATATATATATATAGGACACCCTATTGAATTCCATGGTTTTCTGTATCAGGACATCATAAAAAATGATCTGGTCCTTGCCAGGTCTTAAAATTTGGAAAATAAAACCTGAATGAATGATGCATTTTTATATAGCGCTTTATTGTGTATTGCTGCACACCCAAAGCGCTTTTACAATCATGTTGGGGGGTCTCTTCAACTACCACCAGTGTGCAGCATCCACTTGGATGATGCGACAGCAGCCACAGGACAACGATGCCAGTGTGCTCACCACACACCAGCTACAGGGGTGCAGTGGAGAAACAGCCACTCCATATACGTGGTTTTGTGCTTTTCTGAAAAACCCAGCAAGCCAGTGCGGCTGGAACAATAGACTAATGGATTATGCCGTCACACTCGGTCCAAAGGTCCATCTGTTGTGCACAAACATTGGTTTAGTGTGAAAGAGTGTGATTTGGCAGTGCTGTTCATGTGAACACAAAAGAAAAAGTTTCCAGCACAACACTCACTCACAAAAGACAATTAATGGCAATCACATTCCGCAGATCATTTATTTTCAACGAGAGTTGGCGATTTGAGTGACGGCAACTGCTGGTAATGTGACAAAATTCAGCAGTGTTTAAAATGAGAAAGACACAGTGTGTGGCTTTTATTCCATTTCCATTTATTTTAATGTTGAATCAAACCTTTTTCAGAAAGGTTTAGTTTTTGGTTTGTTTAATAGTCAGTACGTTTACATGGACAACATTACTCCGATTTGAATAAGATTAAGACAATACTCTGATTAAGAATCTACCATTTAAACAGAGATTTTTGATTACCTTAATCCGGCTGAAGTCATAATCGAAGTAAACATAAATCGAATTAAGATGTGGAGTATTCCTATTTTAGTCGCATTACTAAAGTGCAGAATAGATATGTAAACACCTTAATCACATTATTACCGTTGTGTAGGACTTTTCGCCGCATGTTGCGACAGGATACACACACGGTAGTGCTCAACCGTTTGACGGCAAATAAAAGAGCTTCAACACCCGCCGTCTGTATGCACGTACAAATAATTAACTGCACTTGAAGCTTTCATAAAATAAAAAATGAAACACCCAAAACTGTACATGGCATCATCACAAAGACGAACTATATGTTTATACGTGAAATTCCGGCGGGGACGTCGGATGGCGTCACGTGGGGACATAATGACGTGTGCCATTAATCGAACTATGTACTATAACATGTAAAATGGGAACATGAAAGGAATATTCTAAAAGAAACTCATGTAAACACCATAATCATAATATTGGCTTATTTAAAATAAGGTAAATAATTAGATTACTGATGTCCATGTGAACGTAGTCAGTCACCAAATTATCTAGATAGCTAACAGAAGATGTTTTGCTGAGTCTGACTTGCAAATGAAAAAGCTTTGGGGTCAGTGTATACATACATAAATATACATATATATATATATATAGGACACCCTATTGAATTCCATGGTTTTCTGTATCAGGACATCATAAAAAATGATCTGGTCCTTGCCAGGTCTTAAAATTTGGAAAATAAAACCTGAATGAATGATGCATTTTTATATAGCGCTTTATTGTGTATTGCTGCACACCCAAAGCGCTTTTACAATCATGTTGGGGGGTCTCTTCAACTACCACCAGTGTGCAGCATCCACTTGGATGATGCGACAGCAGCCACAGGACAACGATGCCAGTGTGCTCACCACACACCAGCTACAGGTGGAGAGGAGAGAATGTCATAGAGCCAATCAAGTGGATGGGGATTATTAGGAGGCCATGATTGACATGGGCCAGTGGAGGGAATTTGGCCAGGACACAGGGGTTACACCCCTATTCTTTATGAGGAGTGCCATGGGATTTTTAATGACCACATAGAGTCAGGACCTCGGTTTAACGTCTCATCTGAAGGACAGTGCTTTTTGACAGTATAGTGTCCCCATCACTATACTAGGGTGTTAGGACTCACACAGACTACAGGATGAGCACCCCCTTCTGGCCTCACTAACACCTCTTCCAACAGCAACCTTGTTTTCCCAGGAGGTCTCCCATCCAGGTACTGACCAGGCTCAACCCTGCTTAGCTTCAGTGGGCAACCAGTCTTGAGCTGCAGGGTGATATGGCTGTGGCACACCATGTCATTACTTATTTAACAAAAATAAAGCAAAGATGGAAAAGCCATGGGTGACAAAGTTAGCACACCCTATGATTCAATTGTCTGTGGATCCACTTTTAGCACCAATAACTTGAAGTAATAATTTTCTGTATGATATTTCCAGTCTCTTTCATCGTTCTAGAGGAATTTTGGCCCAATCTTCTTTGTAACATTGCTCCAGTTTATTGAGGTTTGTGGGCAGTTGTTTATGCACGGCTCTCACCACAGCATTTCAGTCAGGATGAGGTCTGGTCTTTGCTTGGGGTGTCGAAAAAACACCTTGATTCTCTTCTTTTCAGCCGTTCTGTTGTAGATTTGTTGGTGTGCTCGAGATCATTGTCCTGTTGTATGACCCAATCTTTCATTGGCATTGACCCAAGCTTTAGCTGTCAGACGGATGGCCTCACATTTGACTCTAGAATACTTTTTTATATAGAGGAGTTTATGGGCGACTCGATGACTGTGAGGTGCCCAGGTCCTGTGACTACAAAACAAGCCCAAAAACATCAGTCCTCCACCAGCATGTGTGACTTTTGCTATGAGGCGTTTGCGCTGATATGCTCTTTTAGGTTTTCACCAAACATGGCACTGTGCATTATGGCCAAACATCTCCACTTTGGTCTCGTCTGTTCAAAGGACATTATTCTAGATGTCTTCTGGTTTGTGTGCAACTTTGCAAGCCTAAACCGTGCTGCCATGTTTTTTTAGATTGAAGAGGCTTTCTTCTGGCAAGCCTTCCAAACATGCCATACTTGTCCCATATTTTTCTAATTGTACTGTTATGAACTTTATCAATTAACATGTTAACATGAGGCCTGTGGAGTCTGTGGTGTTGTTCTTGGATTGTCTGCCATTTCTCTGAGTGTTACACGGTCTGATCTTGGGGTTAATTTCCTGTGACGTCCACTCCTGGGAGGATTGGTATCTGTTTTGAATGTCTTCCACTTGTGAATAAACTTCCTCATTGTAGAATGATGGACTTCAAATTGTTTGGAAATTGCCATATTACTCTTCCCAGGTTGATTGCAGCAACAATTGCTTCTCTAAGATCAATGCTGATGTCTTACCTCCTTGCCATTGTGTTAACACACACCTGAATGCTCCAGATCAGCAAAAACATCTGCTTTTATGGAGGTGCTCACACTTGCTGATGATCAGTTAAACAAAGGCATTTGATTAGCAGAGCCTGACGGCTACTTACCCCTCTTAATTCCTATGTTAACTAGAAGGGTGTCCTAACATTGTCACACATGGCTTTTCCATTTTGGCTTTATTTTTGTAAAATATTTAATGACATGGTGCAATATGTAAGGTGTTGTTGTTCATCTCCATGCACCATATCACCCTGTTTTATTTTCCAAATTTTAAGACCTGCCAAGGACCAGATAATTTTTTTTATTATGTCCTGATATGGAAAACCAATAGGGTGTCCTAATTTTTCACATGACTGTGTGTGTATTATATATATATATATATATATATATATATATAT
>NW_015505201.1:689471-691207 GCF_001515645.1 Sinocyclocheilus grahami | reverse complement strand
TATAAGGGGTTGGACAATGAAACTGAAACACCTGGTTTTAGACCACAATAATGTATTAGTATGGTGTAGGGCCTCCTTTTGCAGCCAATACAGCATCAATTCGTCTTGGGAATGACAGATACAAGTAGAGGTTCGTGCGGGAGCGCTTTTTATTTAATAATGAGTAATTATTCAGTGGACAAACGATGTGTGTGTAGTTATATTTTTTCTATTGAGTATTATCAGAATTATTACTTCTAGAAACAACAGAAATAATAATAATAATAATAATAATAATAGTAGCCTAGTAGTAATTATAAAACAATTAGGTTTCCAAAAGTAAGAATAAACTACGAATTCAAGTAAATTTTTTTTAAAATTTTAAAATTTAAACTTTAAAAAATTTTTTTTTAAAGATTTAAAAAAAAAAAAAAAAAATCTTATAAAAAGTGAGCCATCCTACTTTTAAAATCACTTGGTATGACAACTAATAAAACGTTTAGTATCACGAAATTCTTGTAAAACTTAAAAGAAAAAACATTATTGAAAGAAAAATTGGACGTTTCAAATCATAATATAAACTAAATTATTACACGATTATGGTCTCCGGTCTGAAAAAAATTTGTGCATGATTTGACATTTCTTTATATTTACACAGTTTACTAATGCTGCTCAAATGTGCCATTAATGTACTGACACAAAAGTATATAGTGTATTTTATACAAATATAACTGATGTAAATGACAAAAACTAAGTTTAAGGCTGATGTCTTTATTAATTTTCACAGAAGCAAAGCAGCTGATATTATTAATAAAAACAGTTGACAATGTTATTGAATAGAATATATTAAAACTGTTATTGCACGATATAGGCCTATTCTTATAGGCTACACAGACAAAACAGTCAAGATGAATCCGTGTATCATTCGATCATTCGTTTTTTGATTTAATATTGAAAGTAGAAAAATTAGAAAATGGCTTTTTTTTCATAAAACGAAAAACGAGAATTCAGCTTAAATTTTCGTTTTTCGTTCATGGGTGGAAAAATGAATAAACAGCTTGAATATTTGATTTCTACATGTGGGCGGGAATTAAACGCCCCTTTCTGCTGATTGGTCAGCCGAAGATCAAACCGTGCCGTCATCAGTTCTTCTGCAGTATCACGCAGCAGAATAATAGTCCTCCACTGCTGCAGTTGTACAGATTAATAACCCATTTGATCAATTTCATATTTTTCTCATCAAACAGACTAATGAATAGCTCGACACAACTCGTACAGGGGCAGAGTCTAAACAGGGCTTTCTTCTGTGTAGACCAGCAGTTCTTAAAGTGATCAGGGGTCCAATAAATAATATAGCCTTAATATTGCTATAGCCTAAAGTATTTCCAGACTGTAAAGTCGCTTTTTTTATCATGATACATAGGCCTACTGTGATTTATTCCAAAGTGACTAAAAAGGTCAGTTTAATCTCGCAAAACCTCCCGTTAATAAAAATATCTGACTACACTGCACAATTAATCTCTTACACTGCATCTTTGTTGTTTATGATGAATTCGGTGCTTGAACGTACACCGCTTTTATTATTATTGCAGCTTAGATGTTCAAATAGCTGCAGCACTCCGACTTTGCCACAAGAAAAAGTGCGTACACCTGCTCAGACCCTGACGTGACGGTAAGTACTTTGCCACGTCAAAGACCATTTTTATAAATATGAACGTTGCCGTGGATTTTAGTGTACGCACACTCTAAGATCAAAT
>NW_015505201.1:677137-689418 GCF_001515645.1 Sinocyclocheilus grahami | reverse complement strand
TGGACGTTTGGCATTGGCACGAGTGACCAAAGGTTTGGCTTTAGCAGCCCGGCCATGTATATTGACCCTGTGGAGCTCCCGACGAACAGTTTTGGTGGAAACAGGAGAGTTGAGATGCACATTTAATTCTGCAGTGAGTTGGGCATCTGTGGTTTTATGTTTTTTGGATACAATCCGGGTTAGTACCTGGACATCCCTTTCAGACAGCTTCCTCTTGCGTCGATAGTTACTCCTGTTGGATGTGGTTCGTCCTTTATGGTGGTATGCTGACATTACCCTGGATACCGTGGCTCTTGATACACCACAAAGACTTGCTGTCCTGGTCACAGATGTGCCAGCTAGACGTGCACCAACAATATGTCCTCTTTTGAACTCTGATGTGTCTCCCATTATGTTGTGTGCATTGCAATAGTTTATGTAAAACTGTGCTATTGCTCTGCTAATTAAGCCTTCACACTCTGCTCTTACTGGTGGAATGTGCAATCAGTGAAGATTGGCCACCAGGCTGCACAAATATAGCCATGAAACCTCCAACACTATATTGGCCAGTGTTTCAGTTTCATTGTCCAACCCCTGTATATACATACAGTATATATACACATTATTATTATTTTTTACAATACAGTTTAAAATTAAATAATTTTAAAATATAATTGATTCCTGTGATGATTCCAAAGCTGAATTTTCAGCATCAGTCTTCTTTTCAGTGTCACATGATGCAGAAATTATTCTAATATGCTTTGTTGCTCAAAACACATTTCTTATTTTTTATCAGTTGAAAACAATTGTGTTGCTTAATGTTTGTGAAAACCATTATGCATTTTTCCAGATTCTTTGATAAACTGATAGTCACAAAATATAGTTTTTAAACTTTTTATGTCTCTACTGTCACAAAAATGTTATGCAATTTTTTTTTACTTATGGATAAAAGCATATTAATTTAAAAAAATCGTACTGACCCCCAAATCAATAAAGATAAGGAAATAAATATAAATGTTAATGTTTTCTTAAAAATAAAATATATCTAAAAAATTAAATTTGTAACTTTTACTAAGAATAAGTTAAAAATAATGAAATAAACAAACAAGCAAGCAAACTTGGCCAGCAGGGGCCAATATATAATACAATTATTCAGTTTTAGGTAGATGTCTTGGTCAGAATTGAGAGTTGGAGAGTTTTTTTTTTTTTTTTTTGTCTATTCAAGATGCATTTTGAAATGTTGTGTTTTCATCCTGTACAGAACATTTTAAATCCAATGGGAAGTTTACAGGAAGCTTGAGAGTTTTGAACAAAAGCATAATCCGAGGCAAATTCTGCAGCATGAACAATTCACTTGATTCTGAATGGCAGATCTGTGCAGACTCTATCACAGTCAATGCACTGATAAAACACAACAAACTCTACGAACAGAAGAAGAACATGAGAACAGATGCTTTTGTTTTGATTGCATGTTTCTTTGGGGAATTCAAGCCTTCCGCTGCATCATATTCCGCGATTACATGCTGGAGAGTGGTATTTTTACTCTTTTCATAGCTATAAAATTCCTTGCAATTGTATGCAAATAGAGTGCTCCGAATTGACTCGTGTAGTGTTGAAAACTTTGGATACAATCCGGGTTAGTACCTGGACATCCCTTTCAGACAGCTTCCTCTTGCGTCGATAGTTACTCCTGTTGGATGTGGTTCGTCCTTTATGGTGGTATGCTGACATTACCCTGGATACCGTGGCTCTTGATACACCACAAAGACTTGCTGTCCTGGTCACAGATGTGCCAGCTAGACGTGCACCAACAATATGTCCTCTTTTGAACTCTGATGTGTCTCCCATTATGTTGTGTGCATTGCAATAGTTTATGTAAAACTGTGCTATTGCTCTGCTAATTAAGCCTTCACACTCTGCTCTTACTGGTGGAATGTGCAATCAGTGAAGATTGGCCACCAGGCTGCACAAATATAGCCATGAAACCTCCAACACTATATTGGCCAGTGTTTCAGTTTCATTGTCCAACCCCTGTATATACATACAGTATATATACACATTATTATTATTTTTTACAATACAGTTTAAAATTAAATAATTTTAAAATATAATTGATTCCTGTGATGATTCCAAAGCTGAATTTTCAGCATCAGTCTTCTTTTCAGTGTCACATGATGCAGAAATTATTCTAATATGCTTTGTTGCTCAAAACACATTTCTTATTTTTTATCAGTTGAAAACAATTGTGTTGCTTAATGTTTGTGAAAACCATTATGCATTTTTCCAGATTCTTTGATAAACTGATAGTCACAAAATATAGTTTTTAAACTTTTTATGTCTCTACTGTCACAAAAATGTTATGCAATTTTTTTTTACTTATGGATAAAAGCATATTAATTTAAAAAAATCGTACTGACCCCCAAATCAATAAAGATAAGGAAATAAATATAAATGTTAATGTTTTCTTAAAAATAAAATATATCTAAAAAATTAAATTTGTAACTTTTACTAAGAATAAGTTAAAAATAATGAAATAAACAAACAAGCAAGCAAACTTGGCCAGCAGGGGCCAATATATAATACAATTATTCAGTTTTAGGTAGATGTCTTGGTCAGAATTGAGAGTTGGAGAGTTTTTTTTTTTTTTTTTTGTCTATTCAAGATGCATTTTGAAATGTTGTGTTTTCATCCTGTACAGAACATTTTAAATCCAATGGGAAGTTTACAGGAAGCTTGAGAGTTTTGAACAAAAGCATAATCCGAGGCAAATTCTGCAGCATGAACAATTCACTTGATTCTGAATGGCAGATCTGTGCAGACTCTATCACAGTCAATGCACTGATAAAACACAACAAACTCTACGAACAGAAGAAGAACATGAGAACAGATGCTTTTGTTTTGATTGCATGTTTCTTTGGGGAATTCAAGCCTTCCGCTGCATCATATTCCGCGATTACATGCTGGAGAGTGGTATTTTTACTCTTTTCATAGCTATAAAATTCCTTGCAATTGTATGCAAATAGAGTGCTCCGAATTGACTCGTGTAGTGTTGAAAACATCACGGTTGCAGAACAATTGCAACAGCGAGTCTGTTGAAGACTAAATTATACCCCCTGATGTTTTATTCATTTCAAAGCTGGCCAAAGAGCTTATGCTCTGCAGCCTGGAAATGTCCTCTCCCTCAGCAAAACAACATTTGGAGCTGGTGTCAGAGGCCTCACTTACCCAGAATAAAAAGCTGAAGAAGAACAGGAAGTACCGAATCCAAGGGTTAACGAAAGAGAACATTTCTGTCCTGGTAAGGCTCACCTGCCTATCCATTATAACAGATTTGTAGAGGCTGAAGATAAAAAAAATTCAGCAATTGCAGAGCAGGCCAGGCCAAACAGATATACCATCCACCATAAACGTTTCAGTCCGTAGCTATAGCTTGAAATGGACTGCAACAGCTGCTGTTCATGTGGACTGACGTACATTAGTGTCTGTGGAAATGGCCAGAGCACACGCTACACAAAAGCCACCTTTGGATGTTTTGAAAGCTCCGATCCATTGTTTACTATCACCAGTACCACCAGGGCAAGAATTTGCAGCTAGGCAAAACAGACAAGGCTTTTTGATGTTCTAGTTTCGACAATATTCTCCTCTATCACAATATGAGAAGATATAATATTGTGCGGGTGATAATAGACAGAAGAAAAAGAGACCCTGAGACTTTAGTGAATCAGACTGTTACCTGCCTGCTTTTCGGTTCAAAGTGATGATTTTATTAGTAGGGCTGCTGCGGGACTCTTATAGATCAAGGACTGTGAAACCAGGGCAGGCAGTGCAAGCACTCCTCTACTAGTCTCAGCCTCAGACGTCACGACGCGAGACTACTCCTCTACTGCTGGAAAGCCATTCTAAATATAAATGGCCCATCGTGAAACTACAGTTTCAGGAGTGGTTTGGGCTCTGCTGGTTGTCTGACTGGCTTTTCCCACTGGGAGCTCTGCTGTTTTATTTGGACTGCATCTGTAAAGCTCATTGAATCCTTTAATCACGAGAGCCGAAGAACAATCAATCGGGTTGTTGAGAATCTTTCTCACAGGTTTATTGCTACAGGCCCTGAAAGGATTTTCTTTGAAAGTTTGGAGACAGACCAGTGTATTTCATGAGATCCAAGACATTGATTTGTTTGTTTCCGCCTCATCCACAAATACACTGGGTGTATCCACTCTATGCGATATGGATCCGGTATAGTCTATCATAATACTCATATTACCACATTCAGATGCTACTCAGTAGCTTTCAAAATATACTGTAGCTGTAAGAGTATTGATCTGACCAAGAACAGTATTGCTCTGCAATGTCTAATGACTTCACTTAATGGGACTGATATACAAAGCTTTCTATATTAAAGCAGTGCTTTGCATAGTTGGTTTTAGAAAAGTACATATTTTGATTTTCAGTGAAAGCTAATTATTTGTATTATGACTAATAACAGTATATATGATGACTTTTGTTGTTGTTGCTATTTATGATATATTTGTGATCAGTCTTATACCATCTTGACAACATGAAACTGAAATTTGTCAATGTTTACTGGTTCCTGTATTATGTTGCAAGTCAATTTGAAATGGCCCACACTTCCACGGGTCAACAGCAGCTGTACAAAAGTGACTGAAGCATTGAAATGCATTTTCTCCCCTGGAAAATCAATGTAATTCCATTTTTGTTCAATCATATTTTTGATTATTTAGAATTTTGAGGGGATTTTTTACTATGTAATATTTACTAGCTATTTTTTTTCACAGTTTTTATTTTTTTTTGGCTCTTTAACATATCAAAATCATGTCCATGATTTGTGTGTGTGTGTGTGTGTGTGTGAGTCACCAAGTATCATCCCATTCCAATAATGCAAAAAAATAAATATTTTTGTTTCATTTGTAACATAAAAATCGAACCCAGAATTCGAACGTAAATATAATCATGTAGTGTGAGCTTAATTTAAATAAGATGAAATGGAAATGCAGTCTCCATTGTAAAATGGCCCATATTCTGATAAGATTGTAATCCTCTAAAAGAGTACATATGTGAACCATAAGTCGCCATAAGGGTCAATTTTTCGAAATTGAGATTTATACATTGTCTGAAAGCTTAATAAGCTTTCCATTGATGTATAATTTGTTAGGATAGGACAATATTTGGCCGAGATACAACTATTTGAAAATCTGTAATCTGAGGGTGCAAAAAAAAAAAATCTAACTATTGAGAAAATCGCCTTTAAAGTTGTCTAAATGAACTTCTTAGCAATGCATATTACTAATCAAAAATTAAGTTTTAATATATTTACAGTAGGAAATTTACAAAATATCTTCATGGAACATGATCTTTACTTAATATCCTTATGAGTTTTGGCATAAAAGAAAAATCGATAATTTTGACCCATACAATGTATTTTTGGCTACTGCTACAAATATACCCCAGCGACTTAAGACTGGTTTTGTGCTCCAGGGTCACATATAAAGGCTGTATAAAAATGAAAAAAGCAATAAATAACATTCTCATGGGGGTTTGGCAACACACTTTCCTTTATTTAAAAAATAGTAGGATTTAAAGAATGCAATTTAGTGCACCACCTAATATATTTATAGTGCTTTACATGTAGCAAAATACTCCACAGGACAAATCTGGGTTCACAAGATATCTGATAACTGCCACTCACCGGGACACTACATTAAACACGCCACTCGAGAGCATATGTTTCTACAGCTTGTCTATGCAGCTTACTGGTGGTGGTTAGGATGGCAGTACAAAAATACAGATATGACAGCGATTATAGAACTCAATTACTTTTTAGATCCCTTTTTTACCCCAAGCATACCAAATGAATAGATCATTTTATGGCAGTGTCTGATAATGGGAGAACAAATTCAATAATTTGTGAAGTTGTGCTGTGGTCATTTAGATCACCAATAAGAAAACTTTCTCATCCCTGCAATGCTGTCCAAAATATCAGAATTCAGTACCAACAAATGTCAACATTTCATTCAGATCTACAACTTAATTATTGAATTAATAGGTACAAAAACAAAAAAATGAAACCAAACACAATAAATGGGTACAAAATTTGTTTCAATGACTGTTGAATTTTTTTTCCAAAATTTACAATCAGATGGCATGGGTGTGCAAGCTTTTATATGTTCTGGAGCTAATGTTTCTGGGCCATCTTCAATATGATAGAAATATAGGGACCTTACCTTTCTGAAAAATTCATTAGTATTTGGCCAATTAATAATGAACTTTTACTTTACAATTGCTACAAACTATAATGTGATTATCAATTTGCATGTGCTTCATGATAGTATCCACAGATGAAAATCCAACAAATTAATCATAATCTGAGATTAGGAAATGAAAGAAAAAAAAAATGTTTAATGCAAAATCTTATCTATGCTTAGCACACCCTTAAAATCAATATGTGACAAAATATATGATACAAAACAAATGACAACATACAACAATGAACATTGTACAAAAAAAAATAACAAAAAAATGACATTACAACACTTGTGTTGGAGTATCAAGCACTGAGATTCGTGACAGTCTGGATAGGAGACCATCAGATGACCCCACTCTGGTCGTCTCTCAGCCATCATCATGCCCCATCTATTGCTCAGCGATTTTAAACCCCTAAAAACTGTCTGCTGGTGAACACACTCTCACTTCAAAACTTCCTCGTCAAGATACATTTGCTTTGAAGCAAGTCCCTTTAGGGTGTGATAGAGAAGCGTTATCACCCCATACAGCAGGAATGTAACCGTTCCAGCCTGATGCTTGAAACTAAAAGACAGATGGAGACAGAAAAGAGCCGAGAGAGACAGAAAAACAGCACAGGCTATAAAGCTGAGGTGTGCGGAAACAAACATTGCAGACACTCTTTCTCTTGATGAATTATGGCTGGTGGATTACAGTCTACTATTATAACTAACACCATGACTGTGCTTGTATTTGGTTCTGCTCTTCTGTACTGTATGCGGTTTTACTTTACCGCTTCATTGCAAGATATAAGTCAAGTATTATTGACAATTTTCACAGTTCTGTTGGGTTGGTATTAGTGCTAGATTTCCTGCTAGGGATACTTTAAAGAAATAGTTGAAGGAAATTTCTGTCCCCTCATGTCACTCTGTTCCCTGTGATTTTCTTCCGAAGGACACAAAAGGACAGCAGACCGCCAATTTAAGTCATTATCTGGCCCACATGTAATATGTGCCCACAGAACTTGTCAGAAAGGTCAGAACATTTGTGCAGAATTAGAACGCCCATCAATCATAAAGTTCTATCAAATTACCACGTTTATACCGTCTTGCAGCTCAGCACATTTACATATTAAAAGTAAGACAATGCATATGCACAAATGAGAGTCATTTCCTCATCAAGTATGTTTTGAAGTGAAGAAAACTTGAAAAACTGTAACTAACTAAGTTATATGCCATATTATTGCAGTATTTTCCCCTTCCTTTTTCGAGTTTGTAAGCATCAAGTCTGCTTTTGTTGTATAGCATAGAGCCACATTCTTCAAACGATTTCCTTTTGTGTCCATGGAAGAAAGTCCTACAGATTCGACATGAAGGTGAGTAAATTAATTTTACTCTTTAAGTCTTCCGAAAACATAAACTTTACTATCCCAGAAGAAATGTGCAAACATGAACTAGGTGGAATCTGCATCTTTAGGCTCTTTCTCCACTTTTTTTGGGGGGGGTACAGACTTGGATTCAATGAGCAAAACATGGGGAAATGGTCAAACTCACAAAGCTCTGCCTTTTATACATGTCTAGTTTACCAACTTTTGTAACCTTACACTTTTTCTTCTATAAAAACTTTGCTTCATTGTCTATGCCATACAGTTTCAGTAGAAGTTTGGTTAAAATGACCTTTTAGTGGTTAACAAAGAGGATGTTTTTGCATGAACGTGGATGGCTGGCTAATCAGACAGTCCCTGTTTGATGTATTATACTGACATTAGATTGTGATGGTTCTCATCAGAGTGAAACTTTCGACACGTTTCGATGCGTCCTCAAATCACAAACCTTTAAACACAGACAAACTCAAATTCCTGGTCATGCCTCGCTAATCTCTTTGTACCGGTTTCTTCCAATCCTTAGGTGCACAAAAATGACAATTATGGGGTTGGGGCAAAGTCACTTATAAAAACAAACAAAAAAAAGTCTTGAGCCGAAATGACAAGTTTTCTGTCTCGTACAAAACCGCATCTTGCTAAAATGGAGCTGTTTGTCATTTACACTGTAGATGGAGGTGATGATGAGCGATGCTTTTCAAATTCATCCACCCTGAAGGTTTCCAGTCTGATGTCTTCTCGCCTCATCTATATGTTGGGTGGAAGGATTTACGTATTAGTAAAGCCACACAGTTTTTTGTCATTATTCTCCTTCCTGCAACCGTTAGTTAGTTCAAGCGTAAAATAAAGGTTCTAGAGGAGATGAAGAAAGTCAGAGGCCTCATGGGAAGGATTCTGGCCAAGAGTCGTTCCTCTCGTTCCTCTCTGTCCCCGGGTCTCTTTGGCAGATGAGCAGATGGGGGAGAAAGAGAGGAAAAGAGACAGACGATGGCTGAAGTCTATACAGGATGGTAAGGTATAAGCTGGGGAATTAATGGGAAGAGGGATTGGCCAGTGGTGAAAGTTAGATACAAGAGGAGGAGCTGTCCTCCAGAGTCTGTCCCATAATACACCACTGCTCCTCCCTTGAGAAACGGCCTTGTTAAGCATCATACTTCTTCCCGCTTCTGTGAATCTGATGGAACAGTGTCATGGAAAAGGCCATTCCCAGGAGTCATAAAGTTCTATCAAATTACCACGTTTATACCGTCTTGCAGCTCAGCACATTTACATATTAAAAGTAAGACAATGCATATGCACAAATGAGAGTCATTTCCTCAGCAAGTATGTTTTGAAGTGAAGAAAACTTGAAAAACTGTAACTAAGTTATATGCCATATTATTGCAGTATTTTCCCCTTCCTTTTTCGAGTTTGTAAGCATCAAGTCTGCTTTTGTTGTATAGCATAGAGCCACATTCTTCAAACGATTTCCTTTTGTGTCCATGGAAGAAAGTCCTACAGATTCGACATGAAGGTGAGTAAATTAATTTTACTCTTTAAGTCTTCCGAAAACATAAACTTTACTATCCCAGAAGAAATGTGCAAACATGAACTAGGTGGAATCTGCATCTTTAGGCTCTTTCTCCACTTTTTTTGGGGGGGGTACAGACTTGGATTCAATGAGCAAAACATGGGGAAATGGTCAAACTCACAAAGCTCTGCCTTTTATACATGTCTAGTTTACCAACTTTTGTAACCTTACACTTTTTCTTCTATAAAAACTTTGCTTCATTGTCTATGCCATACAGTTTCAGTAGAAGTTTGGTTAAAATGACCTTTTAGTGGTTAACAAAGAGGATGTTTTTGCATGAACGTGGATGGCTGGCTAATCAGACAGTCCCTGTTTGATGTATTATACTGACATTAGATTGTGATGGTTCTCATCAGAGTGAAACTTTCGACACGTTTCGATGCGTCCTCAAATCACAAACCTTTAAACACAGACAAACTCAAATTCCTGGTCATGCCTCGCTAATCTCTTTGTACCGGTTTCTTCCAATCCTTAGGTGCACAAAAATGACAATTATGGGGTTGGGGCAAAGTCACTTATAAAAACAAACAAAAAAAAGTCTTGAGCCGAAATGACAAGTTTTCTGTCTCGTACAAAACCGCATCTTGCTAAAATGGAGCTGTTTGTCATTTACACTGTAGATGGAGGTGATGATGAGCGATGCTTTTCAAATTCATCCACCCTGAAGGTTTCCAGTCTGATGTCTTCTCGCCTCATCTATATGTTGGGTGGAAGGATTTACGTATTAGTAAAGCCACACAGTTTTTTGTCATTATTCTCCTTCCTGCAACCGTTAGTTAGTTCAAGCGTAAAATAAAGGTTCTAGAGGAGATGAAGAAAGTCAGAGGCCTCATGGGAAGGATTCTGGCCAAGAGTCGTTCCTCTCGTTCCTCTCTGTCCCCGGGTCTCTTTGGCAGATGAGCAGATGGGGGAGAAAGAGTGGAAAAGAGACAGACCATGGCTGAAGTCTATACAGGATGGTAAGGTATAAGCTGGGGAATTAATGGGAAGAGGGATTGGCCAGTGGTGAAAGTTAGATACAAGAGGAGGAGCTGTCCTCCAGAGTCTGTCCCATAATACACCACTGCTCCTCCCTTGAGAAACGGCCTTGTTAAGCATCATACTTCTTCCCGCTTCTGTGAATCTGATGGAACAGTGTCATGGAAAAGGCCATTCCCAGGAGCTGGAATGACAAAATCCAAATGTAAAGGTTAGTGTGAAACACATGAGCTATATGTCAGCAAATACAGATGGCCTGGGTTAATCGAGAAAAAAACATTGGACATATTCCTAATTAAACACTAGGAAATTCGAGCGGTCACTGGTTGGTTGGCATATGCAGTTAGCTCCTTTTTCTATTTCATTATATTATAATACATTTGGTAGCCATTGGCCAGTTTATTTGAAGAGTTGTATTTTTCATTTTTCTGTGGTTTTTGTTCAGTAAGTAAAGGTGGCAGCAAACAGGCCACACTTCCAGGGCTGCATGCATCAGCCAAGCAGCTGCCAGTGGATAGCTTTCTCCAGGTATTACAGACCCACTTTGGAAAATTGACCTAATTTTTTAGAAAAAGAGGTTTGGTGATGTGGAGCATAGTGTCACGGAGGTAAACGGAAATGTGTTGCAAATATACTGACTCTTTGAAGTTCATTTTTAGATCCATCCTGATACATCAAACGCACAGCGGTGGTCGACATTCCACAGTCATTATCTTAATGCTGCAGAACCTGCAGTTTTTATCAAATGAGCAGGAAGCACTATCAGACTCTGTGTGTGGATTAAATCAGATTCTCTCACATCTTTGAGCTTTAAAGGTATCGCATTGCTGTTTCTTTACACCGTCAATTCCCATAGAAACGGAACTGTAAATATTGGCAGACTCTCACACAGACTTCAGTGTGAGTCCACTGGTGAAGTCTAGGCCCCTAGCAATGTCTGACAACTAGAGATGCGCTGTGGTCGAAACCCGTAGGGAAAAGATTCCTTCAGAATCCATGTGTACTTAAGAGAAAGAATTACAGTACACTAACAAAGTACCATATTCTTTATAAAGCTTCCTGGACACTGTAACATGGTTCTCCCATGGTATACTTTTAGACCTACTATTCAAGATTTAAAACAAATTTCTTATAATAAAAAAGTCTCTTATAATAACCAATGCAGCATTTTTTTGATCAAATTACAATAAAATCAATACTGTGAAATATTACCATCTACAGTAACTGTTTTCTATTTTATATATTTAAAAAGCCATTTATTCCTCTGATGGCAAAGCTGGACTTTGATTAGCTGTTACTCCAATTTTCAGTGTCACATGATCCCTCAGAAATCATTGAAAATATACTGATTTGGTGCTCAAGAAACATTTCTTATTACTACCAATGTTAAAAACAGTTGTGCCGTTTAAGATTATTGTAGAAACCTTGATACATTTTTTCCCAGGATTTTTGGATGAATAGAAAGTTCAAATGAACAGCATTTGTAATAACTTTACCATTATGTTTTGATTCATTTCATTAATTAAAAAAAGAAAAAAAAAACTTTTGAATCTTATTTTCATTCATGGAACATGAATGCTAATCTAAAATTACAATGGAATATATCAAAGTACCATTGTGCTTAGGGATTTGAACAAACCTCAAAGTATTGCATTAGCAAGCCTCACTAATCATTTAAAATTACAAAACACTTACAGAGCACACAGTTTAGCAACTAAAACCAGATTATGGCTGGCTTTTACTGGATGAGATCTAAGTAAATCACTTGTGATTTTGCCCCAGCTCAGCCCATGAGGAGGATTATGTGGCAAGTGTTTGCTTACAAGCCTGTGGTCACCTCTTGGTCCATACTGAGAAAAGTACTCAGTAAAGACCCCTGTGCACTATTATCCTCAATAAACTGTAATTACCGAACACAGGCTTACAAGAACTCATGGATTAATTGAGAGACCATTTTGCCTAATCCAACATGGGCTTCTTTCACTATTTACCACATTTTGTATTTCTGGCTTGTCATAAATGACTGATATGGACTTGGACTACCTGTGAAATGGTTAAAAGATACTCTCAATTCAGTTTGCTAACTTTAAAAGTGACAAAGTGGCAAACATGGCAATATATATATATATATATATA